>NC_133337.1:13230347-13479480 GCF_030506205.2 Paramisgurnus dabryanus
TTACAACAAGATTCCTTTGATATGAGTTCACCATTTCTGTTAACAGTTAATCCTAACATACCTGAAACTATTGACCCTGATGAGAGTATTGTGAAATTTCAGGATAAGAGTTTACATTTAAAATTGCCAATTGTCTTAACAAATGATACATAAAGTGTATATGTATACAATTATATTTAACTTTTGAATTATTATTTAATATTAATGAAATTTTGATTTTGGTAGGGCAAGTAAAAACCTGAACCAGCAAGTGGCCAGTATAAAAATTATTTGCGTTGAGCCCTGCTGAAGGAATAAAACATTGTAGAAAGTGAAGTCAGCTGAAGTGAAGAAACTGCTGTGCTGCAGTGAGATGAGAATCAGCAGTCTTTGCCCTCTGGGACTGAAGCTGAATGAATTTGAATAAGCAAGTATACTTTTCATTTAATGTAATGAGGTTACAAGTTAGTGGTAACAATGAGAAAAGTCGAGCATGATGGTGCAATCTGAAATCTGCTTTTCTTCCTTAAAACAAAGTTTTACCCATAACACTTTATCTGAATAAAGTTTTCAGAAGCATTAATGTTCAATGAAGATTCTTCAGTTGTTTATTAGTTATTTTATTTGATTGACTGATGTGTTTTGTTGCTTCAGGGTTTATAAGCTCAGACTCACCTCATTCAACTCCATCTCTGTGTTGAGAAACTCTGTCACACCGCTGATTAATTTTGAGTTCATAAATAAAGCTTCTCCATACCTGTGAACCACAGAGATGATGTTCACTGTTATTGCACTGCACTCTTATTAAAACACTCACTGTTTATGTGTGACGCTGTGCTGTGATAATGAACCAAGAGCAAACAAACAAACAAAACATATTTCTCATAATGCTCTCTGCATTTCCAGATACTTCCAAAAATCTCATGACAGTCTGAAGAGATAAGAGTTAATGACAGATAAACAGAGAGATAAATGAAGCTGCTGGATTCACCTTGAATTCAATATATCCCACTTCTCTCTGAAGTATCTCCATGCTAAATGTCTTCCCAGTGGATTGCGTCCAACATGTATGATGACATCGATCACGTCTTGATCTGGCACCAGGTCAGAAGTAAGGGACAGATTCAGGAGCCTGTTAACAACAAATACAAAATAGAAGTCAGACTATAGGTAATAAATGTTTTCGAATTGTGAAAATCAAATTTGTAATGCAGCCTCAACACGGAGCAGAAAACCTAACAGTTTAACAATTGAGCAAAATCATTTGTAACATATTAATTGTTTTTACTATTAATATGATTTTTTTTAACTGATATTCAGTATCATTCATTATTTAGTCCCTCCAGAAAAATGCAATTATGCGATCACATGATTCAATGCATAATCAGCCAAAGTCTGCATATTTATACGGGGGGCGCATTTTTTCAAATATGCTGCACTTTCGCCAGATAAATTGCATATTTCATAATATCCACATTTTCGTAGCCAAAAGTCACATATACCGCTGTTTTTGCAAGCTACCGCAATTTTTGCAAAATACCGCAATTTTTGCATGTTCCCGCAATTTCATTGGATAAAATTGCATAAATATCCCGCATATTCCATCGCATTTTTTTAAGAAAACGTGCCGCAAGAATCACAAAAAAAACAACACATTTTTCTGGAAGGACTGATTATTCATGTTTTATGGGACGTTCTGTAAAACACGACACAAGAAGAACAAATGAGGGTTGATTCTGGCAAAGTGAGGAAACAAACGTAGTGAACAAACATGGATTTGTTGGTTGGATTTTACATTACTTGCTGCTGCTTCTAATCTAATGCTGTACAAACTAAAAAATAAACTACTTTGTAGTGATCTCATATGCTTGAATGAACCAGGACTAAAATACATAATATATTCATGACTGCCATTAAACAAAAGTTATCATATACAGAATTATTTATTTTCTAATTGAGGAGCGCAAAAGCCTCTAAACGTCACCTCTGTCAAAAATGTGATAATGATATCAACCCAACTCTCTCCACACGTATTATACATTTATCAAATAATTTAGCTAAAAATCTTTAATACCGCTTTGTTGGCAGAAGGTTTTGCATCTGAGCTGTTCAATTATGACTTTATTTACTTTCTATGATTATTTTACAATAGTTTTGAGCTTAACTCTGAGATGAAATGATTAAATGCATTTTCTTTTTTATTTTCAGCAGACACATTCTGAGACGGTTAGTTCAAAACAATTATTCAAAATGTATTTTTAATACAGCGAGTCTGAGTTTTCATAAAGTCATTAACCTGAGAAGAGCAAATCGAATGCCAGTCCACCCACCCGTTCACTTCAAATTGGTGTAAAATGTCAAGCCAATAAAAAAGTGAGAAAAGGAAATGAGATGCTACACATTAAGCCATTTACATGTGGAGTAATTGCTTCGCTGTGACTTGGTTCTCACATCTTACTCATCTGTTTTGAATTTTAGGGTTGTGTTGTTCACTGTGAAATAGGTGTGTGTGTGTGTACTGCAGTTTCACAGCACACTAACATCACATCTTTTGGTTCCTCTATAAAGAGTTGGAAACACATTTTTATGAAGGTTTTATTTTGCTTAGCTAGTTCTCAAATCTCATTTTATTCATTTTAACACGTTCACACTTTGAAGTATGGTATGCAATTTTGTTATCAGACTTGTGTAATGTAATTTCTGCAGTTTTTATTAAGACGGTGTGAAAATGTTCATATGGCTGACATTTTCAATGTATCTTGTGATTTCAATGCCTAAAGAATTCACTGATATTCTTTACATTGACACTAACAATATCAAAGCCGCACTCCTGGCTATGCGCAACTTTACTAATATTATTGCAGTATATGTACACTTCTTGTCTATCATTTGATCAGACTGCTAAAAAAATAAAAAATATTTAGTCATTTCTGTTTTAACTAGGGGTGTCACGATTCTCCAAATCCTCGATTCGGTGACATTTTCGATTCTACGGTCACAAATCGATTCAATTGTCGATTTTTACATTTAAAAAAAAAAAAAAATGATAGGCCATGATTATTTATTATTATTATTATTATTATTATTATAGTTTCACATTAACATGCACATTAAGTGCTTTACCTCACATGGGGGTTTGTGGGCTTCACTTTACGCAAGAGGGATTGTAGAGAGATGATTCTTCTTACACGCACATGGACTTAATGCACGCGTCTTGGACTCCTAGCATCTGAAATTAAACCAGCGCGCCATAAGCAGCTGCGCTCCTCTCTGTCTCACGTGCACATGCTCTCACATCTATCCAAAGTCTAAACATAAACTAAAGTAGTAATCCTTACGTATTTGTTTAGTTTTATGTGTTTCATGCGAGCTGAGGCAAACTATACCTTTTGCTTAAAATATAACCCACTGCATCTTGGCGGCTCTCTCGCGCACGTGCTGCTCTGTCCGAAGTCAGATCACTAGGTAGTAATCCTGCTTATGATATGCATTTCAAGGAGTTGTAGCAATACATCCCTCGTGTTTATAAATCGCGTTCCACTGGATCGATGTTTTTAAAGGCACCTCTGAGAGATTTTTTTTCCCCCGCTTGGCAAGCCGACCGGACGTGACATGGGGGCGTGGCAGGCATCGGCGATCCCATTTTTTAATTCGAAGTTCGAGGTTGTGACTTACTTTTGATCGATTTCGATTTAAAATCGAAATTGTGACACCCTTAGTTTTAACCCTCTTGGCTGATTTTAGATCCTTGAGCAGTTTTGACCAGCACTGACATTTGTGTTTTAGGACGGTTTCACATTTGGTGCGATTGCCTGGTCCGAACTAGAGTTCGATTGCTTCCCCCTCCCCATGCCCCCCATGGACTGTGTTCACATATTATTTTTGCATCCGAACCGCGGTACGCTTGCATCATCAAGCTGCAGCCGGCGCGTTCTCATGTTGCTTGGCAACCGCTTTAAACGAGAAGACGACAAGCGTGATTGACAAACTCCAAGCAGAGAGATGATTTCTGAATGCCTCCGCAAAAATTTACGTCGGCGGACAGACCGTTGTCATCGAAACGACTTTAGTATGTTTGGGGCAGACAGATGCAAGTGCGTTTCTGTATTATTTCTTTGAAAACAAAACCAAAGGTTTAAAAAATAAGAACAAAAGTCAAGCAAGCATTCTATGCATTTTGTTGTCAAGGTAAGTGCACGCACACAAACACACACGTCTGTTTTGGTGGGACATTCCATATAATACGTAATTAACAGTGGTTCACTTCCGCGATTTGGTACGATTGCGCTCACATTAGCAGCGAACCGATCTGGAGTTCACATGAACCGGACCCCAGACCACCCTTTTTAAGCGGACTCGAGTACGTTTGAAGCAGACTCGAGTTCGGAAGACAGCTTTCACATCATCCAAATGTACCGAACTCTGATGTCAATCGAACCCGGGTGCGCACCAAAAGTGCTAATGTGAAAACGCCCTTATTCAGTTGCTTAAAAACATAATAATGGCAAAAGTCTCATAACACTGGGTTCAGCACAATCATTCTGCCTACTCATTCACATAAAACAATATATTGATCTACAATTTCTAAGACACTTTTTGCTGAGAAAAGCCATGTGCAAGGCGGCAGGAAAGCCCCTGAATTGATACCTGAGGAAACAAAAACTTGCATAATGAGCCTTGAAGGCAGGAATGTGAAAGTATACCTTATAAAAACTATGATTTTACTACGGAAAAAGTGAAACCATGTTTTGGCTACAAATAATATAGTAAATCATGGTAAATTTAGTAAGAGATGTAGTGTATCGAGTTGTTATTGAACTCTGGTAAAAGAACTGTTTAGCCATTGTAAAAACGATCACAGTCTCAAGAGTCTGGTTGGCCAGTTTTTTATATAAGAGAGACAAGTAAAAGTGTAACAGAGGTTTTCTTTTGCGCCTTAAAAAGCACAAAAGAAGAACTGTCCATTGTTGTCTCGACTCTTATTTGTGTTTTTGTAATCATTATAGTACAAACACAACAAGGGATGATCATGGTCAACTTATCTATGCTTTGTGTTTCACATAACCACGCACACCACTTCAGTAGAAAAGAGACATTTTAATTCAGCTACTGGATCACAACATCCACACAGCAAAAATGTGGAGGGGGTTAATAATTTACTTTAGGTGTGCCAACAAGAGAGAAATCGGTACCAACCACACAGCCCTCTGCCTGACCTTTTGGACTGACTGAATGAATGCAGCATGCTTACTCGCCCAAAAACAGTGCATCCTTCTTTGTGGTACCCATCAAAACACAAAGCTAATGTGGCCTAGGGCTTCTTGTTTGTGCACACTGTAAGACATTTCAGTGTGGCTGCAATCACTGAACTCCTGCTGGAGGTCTTTTGCACTCTTTCAAATCCCACACTAGAGCAAAGATCGACAGTCAAGAAATATTTCATATCCCCTCGCATCTCTGAAGTCCTGGAGAACTCTGAATGAACCGACACCCACATCACATAAAACACAAGCAGGGTTTCCTGGACACCAACTGTCCTGCATTATACTGTAGGAAAATGGGCTTCAAAAGAGAAAGCACTGACTGTGTAATTTGAATGGACTAGATTGAATCTGGGTTTGGGAAAGCACCCCATTGAAAGCGAATTTGAGCAAATACTCTAATATTGACGATCGTTGGACCTCTAACTGAATCCTGATTGTGCTATCAAGCAGTTTCTGCTCTTTCTGAATTACATTTTACAAAACCAAATGGTATGTGGGTCAGGGACAAAAGTGGTTTGGCAAGATGAGAATATCAAAAATATTTAAAAAAAAAACTTGTTTTAAAAGCATGCATCTGGTATATTTCAATGCACAAGTGTATTCATGCATTACATTTGCACCATTTTTATGAAAGTTAAGACTGAATGGACCTGAAATGTGAAATGGTTTAATCGCTAATTGCACCAAAGAATGAGAAATGTTAAATATTTTATCCATCTTGATAACATGTAAGTGTAACAAAAAATAAATAAATATCATTTTATTAGTTATTTCTAAATGTACATTTTAATGAGTTTATGTAATATTTGTCCAGAGATTTGCTGAAAACAGCTCTGTTTTTAAATAATATTTGACAAATGATGTAGCAATGTATGTAAAAAAAATCATACTACACTAAACTACGTGTTTTGTGAAAATATTTATATTTTCATTAAAAAAAAAATACTAGTTACACCAATTGACACAGACCGGTTACACCACATTTTTGCAATTATCCCCCAAACATTCTTTCAAAATGAAATAAAACCAAAAATTTAAGACTTTTAAGACTCAAAAAAGAAAATGCTTGCAAGTAATCAGCAAATGTATTCTTAAATTTTAACCCTTTTACATTTAATTGAACCATAGGTACAAACAATAATTAATGTCACGTCATTGACCCATGTAATAGCCATCTTGGCGCATTCCGGCAAAGCGTTTTGCTTTTTATCCCCCGGTCTGTAAAAAGCATAGGGGGGCACCTACTGGCATACAAGGGTACAACAATACTTTAAGATTAGCGAGAGATAGCGGGTTTGTGGTTTTTAAATATGGTTTAAATAAATTTAAAATAATTTTGCTTTTAAGTTACTTAGTCTACCCATTAAAATATTAAGGTTTGAAAAATAAAATATGAATTCTTATATTTTTTATTTAATTAATAATTCAGTCGAAATCATAATTTATTCTGGTCTGGGGGGCAGTACCCCCCAGCCCGCCACCCAACTCCGCCTATGGTAAAAAGAAAACATTTGCTGTAGACTCATTTTCAGTTCATTTATCGGTAGGTGCACAGACAAATTCAAGACATAAAAGAGCAACTTCAAACACAGCCATGGCGAGATGTATGAATCATCATGGATACAACAACTGTGAGTCTTAAAAATGAACAACAGCATCTGGTATGACTCATAAAACGTTGGCTGCACAGTGAACAGAGAAGCTAAATGCTTTTGAATTAATATTGAATAATATTGTATACATTTAATAATGAATTTAAAAGTAATTAATAAATTGAATCAATACAAAGCTCCAGATATAAATATTTGTAACTCTCAGGAGTATCTGATCTTCATTTAGGGATTTGTTTCACACAACACACGTTAATGAAATACACTGCAGCATCAGACACTACTGTAGTTCCTAATTAACACATGAGTACTGATAGTGTTACTGTGTTTCTCTGACAATGACGTCTGGCACTTTTTTATAACCAGGGTTCCCACACCTTAGTTAACTTCAAATTCAACGACCTTTTAAGGACTTTGCAGGTGCAATACCCTCAAATTCAAGGACTTAATGTGGGGACACAATTTAAGTGAGAGCAAGGTAACATCGTGTTACCTTTTAAGATACATTGTTAAAGTTCCCTTTCGAGGGAACTCGCGCTGCGTCACTGCGGACACCTCCAGGGGTCTGAATGTGTATATCAAATTCAACCAATGGTGAGGCTTAACGACAAAGACAGGGTGATGCTGGAGCCAGGAAGTATATCACTATCTGAAATATTGCCAAAGATGGCGTTAACGGGGTGCAGAAAGTATGACAGGGGAGACGCAGCGTCTCATTCCCTTTTTAGGGAACAA
Organism: Paramisgurnus dabryanus; assembly: GCF_030506205.2. Lineage (NCBI taxonomy): Eukaryota > Metazoa > Chordata > Actinopteri > Cypriniformes > Cobitidae > Paramisgurnus > Paramisgurnus dabryanus. Next base: position 13,237,936 of record NC_133337.1, read on the forward strand.
CAGTTACATACGTAACCAAAGATGTTTTCATGTGCCAAACACAACTATGCAAAAAAGCATTTTGGTATGAATCAACATTCACATACAGAAGATATAAGCATTTAAAGCGAACAGTTTAGCACGTGTGCTTTAAAAGTCTAGAATTTTTATGATATTATCCTACACTACACAGGGAATAATATGGATTTTTTCCCAGAAAACTTCTCGCATAAAATAGATTCAAGCACTTTCAATGACCTGTATCTATATATGAATATTTTCAAAAACTTCCCAGGGCCTTGAATTTTTCTCCCAGATTCACAAACTTCCAAGGATTTCAAGGACCCGTGGGAACCCTGTATAACATTACATCACTACTGCGTCTCCAGAGTCCTCATCATTTGCACCTATATTATCTTGAAGTATAATCGGGTAGCTGGCAAAATGGGTCTTTCCTTTCCTACAATGTTCTCACATCACCTGCTGAATAACAGCTCACAATAGCCCATGGTGGTCAGGCAGTTCACTGTTAGCCAGGTCTATAGTAGCTTACCCAAGGTGGTAGGAACCATGGGTTGACCTTAGTCTTGCATAGACATACCGAAGGTTTGGTAACCATGGGCGCTTTGAATGGCCAAGGACCATCCAAGAGGCCATATGACTGACACGTAAAGCAACTACTTACGCTTCGCTTTGTGCCGCGTCAACCAGTAAATCATTTCTTCGTTAATGTCTCTGATATATGCTACATATTTGTTTTTATTCCACTAATTGCGTCAAGCAAAACTCTTGGATGTCTTTTAAAGACTTTAAGCTGTGCTTTGTGTTGTTTTTTCAGCCCAGTCTCACGAAATTTCGTTATATAGTCACGTATTTTTTTGATTCTTTTTTCGTGCTATTATCACGAAATTTCGTGTTTTTTCGTGATCGTATAACGAATTCCTGTTTTCGTGTGATTATCACGTATTGGTTACTGAACTGTTTTGTCCTATTTTCTTACCATTGTCGCTTCGGTTTAGGGTTAGATTTACATAAATTGACATCCCTAACCAAACCCAACTCTAACCCCAACGTCAGGCGACATATAAAAAAATAAATCAGAAAAAATAGTTTAAACCAATATATAAAGTGACATTCTAATGCAAGCACCAAATCTAACCCTAAACCGAAGCGACAATGGTTTAAAAATAGGAAAAAGCAGTTGAGTAACCAATACGTGATAATCACACGAAAACAGGAATTCGTTATACGATCACGAAAAAACACGAAATTTCGTGATAATAGCACGAAAAAAGAATCAAAAAAATACGTGACTATATCACGAAACTTTGTGAGACTGGGTAGTGTTTTTTCTATGAGGACTGATAAAGTACACGACACACATCTCCCTGTATAATTCAACTAATCAGAGGAGGACTTTCTAAGCTGCTAAAGTGTTACAGGTTTATGGCCGTGACGTCTCAGGTAGAGACAAGGCTGACCTTGGCCTCAATAGATGGTAGTCTGGCTGAGCCCAGACAATAACCATAAAAGAATCCATGTAAACCAGAAAACAAAGAGATAACATCAGAGGCAGGGATGGCTCTGAAAATTAATCTTTGTTTGAGAAAAAATGCAGGACATTTCCGCACAGATCTCATTTTTGGCAGAGGTGGCATTTCGAGGCTTTTGCACCAGGTGTATTGTGTATAGCAGCTAAGTTACGGATTACTGAGAGCATGTAAGACATTGATTTTACCTTTAAGGTAATTACCAGACAATAAATGAAGAGGTTCCTTAGTGACCTCTATAATACGATGAATAGCATCTTTAACATAAATATAAAGATGCCCAGATTGTTTAAGTTTGTTGATCGTTTGTCTGCAGCAAGGCAGCCTCATCGATCTCAACACTGAAACTTTCCCCCACATGAATCAGTGTGTTGAGAAAGCTGAACATTTACTGCACAGATGATCATGGTGGATCTCTCCCAGTGCAACCACAAAAAAGCCAACCGAATGAACCAAAATATATGGAGACGTCAAACCCCCAGCATGCCCGGAGAGAACCGGTTTAGAACGAGTGGGGGTCTGGGATCTCCTCGACTGGTCTGGACAGCATGCAATCCGTCACTGTGCTCATCCTGCTATTAAACATGTAGAAGATTTAGGGCACCATTGAGATTTGTAGGAAAAGCTCCTACGGCGGCCATTGTCTTTAAAGAGCACCTATTATTTCATTGCTACAAAACAACAATATTTTGTGTATTTTGTATAATACAATGTGTTTGCATGGTATTTAAACACAATGTTTTCCACATATCGTACATTTTTGTAGCTCCAGATTTCACTCTCTTCCTGAAACGCACAGATTTGAAAAGCACTGTGTCCCTGATAGGCCACATAATCTGTACGTTGTGATCGGCCTGAATACCTCTAAGGTCAGCCGGAAATGTGACGATCCTTACCATGTTTGAAAGATTCGCTCACAATTCAATGCTAACTGGAGTTAAGTCCAAGCGGGAAGAATTATGATAATGACGGTCTTTACTACATCACCAATCCCAGGAAGTAAACTGTTGCCTACAATCCGTGTGTTTGTTGTAGTCCAAGGAAAGAGATTTACATTGGAGACGATAAGTTACTAATAACTGATTGCTTGAAGGCAGAGTGCACGATTTCTGAAAAACCTTCGGAAAAGGGAGTCTGGTCGACTACCAAAACACACTTGTAGCCAATCAGCAGTAAGGTGCACATCTACTAAACGATACCGTTGCCTGGGTTGTGTATGTGTTGGGCGGGTCTATTAAAAAAAGTCGGGGGTAGACTCTACGGGGTAGAGTCGTGTTTGTTTAGGTGATTTCAAATGTCAACATTGGCTTTCAAAGATCATGGACCCTACCTTTAATGTTAAATCAATATGTGTCTCACTTAATGCTATTTTTTTCAAGTAAGATGTAACGTTGTCAACAAACCTGTTGAGCAGGAAGATGTTATCACTGCAGGTCAAGGCCTCCAGAAGAATCTTTTTCTCAGAGACGGCAGTGGAGGAGTGAAACTTCATCCAGATAAACTCCCACACATCTTCATCCATCAGAGATACACCTGTGCAGTACACAATGTCCCGCACGTTGGGTGGAATCCTGTTGGACAAAACATTGATGCACACTTTATAGGCTGGACATGATTTTCCATTTAACATTGTTAATATGTTTTTTTTCGAGGTCAGAATAAATGTGGTGGAAATCTGACCCAATACATCACCAAAGGCCTGTACAGCATGTGAAGTAAACTTAGTTGGAGGGCAGCTATACTGTACAAAAAAAGTCTAACAAAATATCCCGGTTACACAACACATCACAAAAACTCCAGTTTACAATTAGATCAAATCCAGAAAGAAAAATCTCAACTATAAAACGAGCATGTAATATTTGTAAAAAAAAAACTTCAAAACCCTGTAGGAGACACGAGTGATTTTATGATTTGCTCGAACAAAGTGCCAAAAAAGACATACTAATTCTGAATGATCCATTAGAGCCTCTGGGAGTTTTGGATGGAAAAATACACCAAACCTAAAGTAAGAAATTAAATTATGTCGAATCCAATTGGAGTGTATAGATTGAAATTGCACTAAAGTCTTGTTTATGACGGGAGCTGAAAGGGAAAATGAGTGCATTTGAAAACATCAAACATTAAAGAAAATTATTCGTGACATGGAATGAAATTAGGATAATTTAAATTTCATAAATCATTTTCAGAACTAAACAAAAATGTTTTTTATGACTGATGATATTGTAACCGGAGGATGAGGTTAAACTTGCTTGAATAAATAGCATTGTGAAGCTCACACATGTATAATACAAGGCTGTTGCAAATTCTGTATAAACCATCTGAGACTTTTCTTTCCTTGATCTATTTAAAAAGATTCTTTGTGTGAGCATATAATACAATAAAACAGTGCACAAAAAATAAGTTCAGCTTTCTCCAAAATAACGAAAATAAGAATTTTTGTCCATATCTCTCTTTCTCTCTAGCTCTCTCTTGGCAGATTCTCATAAATGCCGTAGGTCATTTCTATGACATTACAGACATAAAGGTCTAACATATTCCTCTTTTATGATGTGATCATCCTTGAATATTAAATTGAACAGACATTTTATTATCCCAGCAGGACTGGAGGTCAATTCTAAAGAAATGAGGATGAAGAGCACATTAAAAAGATCAAATTTGTGGTCAGCAATACAATTTAAAAATAAGAATGAGACAGAGCTGTTGGTCTACAGTATAAAATTTAGAAACAGGTTTTACCGTGTTATTATTTCTTGACGTACAGTATAGTAAACTCACTCTTTTCAAAAAACCTTGACTTACTATATCTTGGATTATCATACAGAACGTGATACTTTGTGCAAAATTCAGGATATAGTCTCATGATTTAATTATAAGATTTGGAGCATCAGTTTAAATTTAAGTTTAAATTCAATCACTGACTTTAATTTCAATCATGGACAAGACCTCACTCAGTCAATATTAAAGATATCAAGGTGATGTTTTCACAGAATGTAGAAAACATGAATTCAGCTGTGTTGCCAAAGACTGTGTCGCATACAAATACAGTGGAATATGAATATTTTAATCATTCAGTGAAATACAACATATCCAAGTACAAGAGTTTAACTATCTGATGTCATTATTATACCATGTTGGAGCCACATAAGATTTTTATCAGAGCAAACTTTGATTATGCTCCTCCACTTTATCAGCTTTTGGCATTACATAAAGTTCGGGAGGAGCATGGTCATGTGATCCAACCAATCAGCGCAAAGAGGTAGCCGTCCCATCCCTGTCCCGTGACAGTTTTTGCAGCATCCCTCCTCCACCCCATCACCTCACACACAGCTATTTTCATCTATCCCAGTTAAAGAGGGGGAGTAATCTGGGTTCAGGCTACAATTTAGAGCTCGGAGCCCTCTCCACGGACAGCATGCCAAAAATGCTTTATCTTGTTTCCAGTCGATTACATGTTAATGCCAACTCGTGACCAAAAAACAAAACAAAAACAGCATCTCTAAACAGCATCTAGTGCAATAGAATGTCACATTTTCTGCATATTATTGCGAGTAAAACTCACTGCCACACTTTGTTTTTTGTTGCACAGGCATTGCAAAACAACTGCAAAGGGGGAGTGTTTTTAAAGCAACATTAAAGAGTTTTTGCTCTTTGCTCCCCCTATAGGTTAGAAGCGTTATTGTCCATTACCACTATCGTAAATATTCCAGCATCGCTGGCTCTGATTGGATTGTAGGTCTGCCGTAAAGCAAGTTTTTGTAGTTTTTACTGGAACTTCAGGACCACGACCCGACGGTTGGAAACTTTTTTTAGTGCGGTTTTGGCCGATAGAGGGCTGCAAAGCAAATGTGAAAGTGCCGTTCACCCTGTTTCAAGTGGATGAACCACTGAAGCTTTTTGGAAACGTTATTTTAAGGTAAAAAAAAACTCTTTGGTGTTGCTTTAACACAGCACGGTGAGATAAGCATCAACATAAAAAATATCATTGGGAAAAACAGACAGCAGTATTGATGGTTTCAGCAGCAAACAACATAAACAAACAGCTTTTGTGGACTAAACTAGACTTCAACATAGAATCAATAACAACAGAGTCCTTTTAAAGTACAATATTTCCTTCATATATCATATCCAATGCGTATCAACTATTACTCTAAGCTAACGCTACAGTGTTAAATTAAAGCTTCCATAACACACGCTGTTTCTGCGTATATGATGTTAATCTGGAGTACCTATAGAGTAGTATTATATCCTTCATATCTCTGAATAGTCTTTAGTTTTATCAGATTAACAAAAGAGTGATTCTTTCCAATAACGTACAAAAAAATTCGGAAGGAGGAGTTACGAGCTGCGGGAGGAGCGAGTCACGAGTCATGCAACACCAAGCTACAGGTCCTTTAATTCTTGCCTGGCGGCCAAACCTCTCAGCACAGATGTGATCCATGCTCGTCGTCTCCCCTCATCTTGAGCAAACCAAAATGCTTTGGTCTAGGTGCGTAACTGCAACAACGTACCTGTATCCGATGAAACTGTCTACAGTATATCTAACAGATCAATTTTAAAACTAAAGGCAAACATTTGTTGTTCAAGGTATAAAAGGGACACTAAAGCATCTTATGCAAGTCTTATGCATATACATTATATATTTTGTTATATAAGCAATTCACCAAGCTCTTATTTTTTGAAGGTGAATTACTGACATTCATGTGAACATCAATGTGAAATAAAGCACATGAACCATGGACATGTGGAATAACTGCTTTACTGCATAAATGTTGGCAGGGTTTCCTAGACGAACATATTAATCAAAGCTCAGTGTCCTCAAACACCAGCACCACCATTTAGTGTCATACATTACAAATATATTCACTCATCTCAATTTTTTCCTATCATTGCTTTAGTACGCTTTCAGAATGATAGATGCACATGTAACTGCACATTGTACACTAGCATTTAGGCTAAAGAAAGAGGCTGATTTAAGAAGCAACGAAGTTTACTTTCTGAGAGGTCTGATTGTAACAGAAATTGGACTTGTGTATCAGTTTAAATGACTAATTTAACAGAACCACATGGAATAAGTGGTTTATGAAGACCAGACATTATGACAGTGTTGCACTGTAAGTCTATTTATTATTAATTTACAGCATGAAATAGAAGATGAATCATAAATAATTCTTAGGATTCAAGGTTGCAGTTTCAGCAGCATTGCAGGAAAAACTTTGTTTATAGACACGAAACTAAAAAGCTAGGGCTACACTAAAAGATTTCAAATTTATCAGATTTGCAAATTGTAAGAGACTAGAAACATGATTAGAAAAAAAATCTACAGTTTGCCAGTTTTGTTCCTAGTGTGTGTGGAGTGTCGCTATGTGGTCATAACAGCGAACCACACATCTTCAAATTCCATTCACAAACAATGTGAGTCTCAACGGAGAACACAGGAAATCTCGTGGAAATCTTGCAATGTCTCTCTTGTGGTCAAACGTTAGCCTGGTTAGCCAGACCTACATCAAGATGTAAGGTCTGGCAACTCTTCACACAAACGGCTCAATGCAAGGAGCGGGATATAAGGTTGTCCCTCAAAATGCCTCTGCACGCAATAGGATAGCGCTATGACCAATCAGAGCAACGAAGAAGGTGACGTAGTTACCGTAAACCAGTCGGCAAAACTCCAAACACATCTTTCTTGCTTAAAAAGGACTTCAGTAGGGTTATTTGCTCTTCTCTCAAAGAAAAACATAAGTCTAAGTCATCCAGAGTCGCGGCGAAAGCCGCTTCAAAAGAAAGCTGTTCGCCAGCAGCAGCAGCCATTCTTTGTTTTCAAGTAGGAACCGTTGCAGCTCTGTCGTCATCATGTTAAGCCCGCCCCACAGACGCTACACACGATGTGATTGGCCTGACCAAATTTTGGTTTTTGGAGCTGTTAAGTGTATTGTGAGTGCCTAGACTAAACCCTGGCAGCAAATATATTTTGCGGCCGCTAGGGTGCGTCTAGATTTCTAGGCTAGTCAAACGTGACTTAACAATAAACATGACAGAAGACGGGCATAAAAAAATTATACTGTGGACTGCATTTTACGTCTCATTGCATTGACATATCTATCTCACTCTGGACTGTACCTGCTGTGTCATGACTGCGGTTGTTGGTTTCGTCTTTCATCAGCCCGCTTTCTGATTGGGTATCATTTCACGTTACAATCTCTGAAGTGCTTCCGAGGTTCATTCACTCTTAACTCTTATCTCGTCATTCAAGAGTGATCTCGTCAATTAAGAGAAACCGCTTTCTGCCAATGACAAGTTTTATGCCAATCCATATTTCAGCTATTATCCACTAGGTGGTGCTCTCACACAACTTACAAAACACTAAAGCATGCATGGTTTCAAAAACAGTAAAAACTCTGTGTATGTTTGGATCATTGTTCTGAATCTGATCTCTTAAAGGCAGTGTAAACTTGTGTTTGTATGTTACTGCGCACCCTGTTCACGCAGACATCATACGTAATCAGCACGTTCATGTCCACTCTGTAAACAGGGCTAGACCAATTTTCCTGCTGAAATGACAACTGCACAGGAGTCACGAAACTAAAGACATTTTTTGAAACAAAAACCGTTTGGATCAGCAAAGAGCAAAACTTTAATGCTTTTTTACAAGATGTAAACAGCTGCGGGAAGCAAAAGGGTATCAAATGATCAAAGGGCTTGCAGTGTTTCTTTTGGAAAGTCGGTATGTGTCTATATTGATGGAACATTGTGTTGCTTATGAAGTTTGTGTACATGTACGAATTAGCATAATAATATTTATGTTTTTAAAATTATAAGCAAACTACTACGGTTGTACACAGCCGAAAAATGTTCTGTTCCTAATTATAATTTAAAACCATTGTTTATGTTTGTTATTTTGGTAATGTTATTCACTTTTACTAGAAAGTTTTCTTACTGGTTAATGGGACTTGAGATGATTTCTTGTCTGTACGTGTTCATGTGTTTTGGAGGAGGCGTGGCTTCGGATGGCGATTTGATAGAGGGTGGGATCGTGATTGGAGTGCTTGTAGGCTAAAGTTAGCATTTTTCAAAATCACATACAATACCTTTAAAGGAATATTCCATTTTCTTAAAAGAAAAATCCAGATAATTTACTCACCACCATGTCATCCAAAATGTTGATGTCTTTCTTTGTTCAGTCGAGAAGAAATTATGTTTTTTGAGGAAAACATTGCAGGATTTTTCTCATTTTAATGGACTTTAATAGAGCCCAACATTTAATACTTAACTCAACACTTAACAGTTTTTTTCAACGGAGTTTCAAAGGACTCTAAACGATCCCAAACGAGGCATAAGGGTCTTATCTAGCAATACGATCACCATTTTTGACAAGAAAAATAAAAAATATGTACTTTTAAACCACAACTTTTCATGTAGGTCCGGTCCAGCGCGACCTAACGTAAATGCGTAGTGACGTAGGGAGGTCACGTGTTACATATATAAAACGCACATTTGCGGACCATTGTAAACAATAAACTGACACAAAGACATTAATTAGTATCAGTTGACATACAACAATGTAGGAACGGTCCTCTTTCAACACACTTGTAAACACTGGGGCGAAGTTTCGCGTTCGTCCTCTGTGACCTCTTGACGTCATGACGTATTGCATGGGGTCAGCTGGCGCATCACGACCGGATCTACATGACGAGAAGTTGTGGTTTAAAAGTGTATATTTGTTATTTTTTTTTGTCAAAAATGACAATCGTTTTGCTAGATAAGACCCTTATGCCTCGTTTGGGATCTTTTATAGACCTTTGAAACTCCGTTGAAAAAAACTGTTAAGTGTTGAGTTAAGTATTAAATGTTGGGCTCTATTAAAGTCCATTAAAATTAGAAAAATCCTGCAATGTTTTCCTCAAAAAACATAATTTCTTCTCGACTGAACAAAGAAAGACGTCAACATTTTGGATGACATGGTGGTGAGTAAATTATCTGGATTTTTCTTTTAAGAAAATGGACTAATCCTTTAACAAAAGTCCTTTATAAAAATGCAATTATAAATAAAATATTTTGAAGAAATCTACCCATATTTGAGAGGTGACAAAAAGAGAAAAAAATGAAGATTTTTTTTGTTTGAAAGCAGAGGGTCTGTTCTTTCATTTGATATAATGTATGTTTATATATTTATAGAAGAACATTTACTGGAAGGCATCCAACTTTTGTGAAAATCATAATAAATGCTGGCGCTGACTGGCAACTTTTTTAAATGCTGGTTGGGAAAGAGTTAACAGGCCACACACCACAGGAAAATCTGATAAAATAATCAGTTCAACCACAAAGATGACTGGGACTTAACCTAGGATTGTCAGAAAGGGGAAATTCTGCCCAAATTCAGCCCGATTATCTTTATGTTATGTTTTGGCCTTAAGGCACAGATGCACAGTTTTCCTCACCTGTTCTTGTTGCTGGAAATCCAGTCTGAAATAAGAGACACTGCTTGTCGGTGACAGTGTTTGTTTCCAAAACTACAGGCTAGCATGATCACCTCTCTCTGTAACTCTCTGAGGAGGAAACACAGAACATTTTTTGGACGGATTTAAAGCAGGAGAATGTTAAAAAATTAGAAATAAATAATGAAAAATGTAAATGTGCATTAACTGATGTTACTAGCAGGCACAAAATCTCTGGCTTACGGTTTCCAGTTCTGTGTTTCCAGTTAAACTACTTTAAAGTTTATAATGATTAAGATAGACATGGCATTTAAGATAAACTCACTCTGCTTGATAAGCAGCCTGTATGAATGATCCCTCAGAGGAAGAGGTCGGCCAACCCATCTTGTGATATTTTGGTGACACCTGTTTCAGCACATAGTCCTGATAAGAGAAGAGAACAAATGGAAACAATGATTAAACAAACTATAACATCACACAAGCACATTTACATACTGTATGACTCGCCACATTTATTCAGTATTCAGCAACATAACCCACACTGACGAATGATTATTTTACACCAGCAGATTTCACATGAAAATATATATACACACAGCTCTTTCATGTAAATATGTCATTTTAATGTCTAAGGTGGTAGAGAAACAAATGAAAAGCATTTGAAAAATGTCAAGCTGTTGACATCAGAAACTTTAACCCTAGATCAGTGTTTCCCAATCCTGGTCCTCACAGACCTCCATACAGCAAGTTTTTAAATATCTCCTTATTGAAAACACCTAATTCAACTCATCACCCTCCTTCCAGAATGGTTAACATGCCTTCCTAACAAGCTGATGAGTTAAATCAGGTGTGGTAAATAAGGAGACATCTAAAACTTTCTGGTGGGGGTACTTGAGGACCAGAATTGGGAAACACTGCCCTAAGTTTACTAAACCTGGGTAAACAGAACACAGAGCTATCTGTTTCACACCACTCATACTTTATCAGTGGTTAAGAAGTAACCCTGAGTCTTTTTAATCGGACATTTCATAGAGTAAAATGTCCAAAATAGCCTCATGTGCCCCCATTCACTATCATTTGTTAACTAATATAGTTCATTCAAATATGTAAATAAAAACGAATGAGTGAATTCGGACACTTGAGCTCGCCAGACACGCTGCAGTATGGGCGCCATCTTCCACAGAGTCGCGAGAATTCATTCGGTGCGAGACTCAGTGGATGAGCAGCGGTTGTACACTTATTATAGACCCTTTTACAGTTGGTAAACATTGTGACGTATTTGTGTGGGCGGGGCTTAGCTGGAGGCAGAAAGAGCCGCAGAGGCTATGTTGACAAGCTTAAACGAGCATGTTTTAGGAGGGATTTATTAAACATGGATGCAGAATTAGTTTCGGATCTGTCCGTATATATACAGTCACTGATTCTGCGGGACCGTGACAGGTATTTTTGTAAATTAACTCTTGCGATTTTAACCAGGTTTTAGATATTTCCTAGACAACATATGAATTACTTTCAGGTGGTTTGGGTAATTTTGTCTAGGCTTACTGTCTTATGTAACCTATCACTGGGCTAACTATGATTAGCATTGTGGATTATTTTAAGAGACTATTCAAACGATGGCATACACATCTATCGCTGTATGTTTGTTTAACATTTAAGCTAAACAATAGCGCGGTTGGCGACTTTTCACCTATAAAACAGAAACTTGCTGATTTGTACTAGATAAAACCAACAAAACAGTACATATGCATAGATTATTTTACCTGATATGAAGTGTGCACTGCAAACACGAGTACTATTTATGATCGTCTCCGTCTAGTCTGTACTCCGTATTGCATTCAACCACAATTGTCTTCTTGATTTCTGTGAAGAAATGTCTGCCGGGATCCGGTAAAACTTAATTTTTGAACCAAAAGTGCTGTTCCTTCTAATCTGGCAGCCAAAAACACAACAAGATGACATTTTAAAGTCAATAACTCAAACTTTTAGCACGTCGGCTATGAGTTCCTACTTATTTTTTGCCTCCAGCTAGAGCGGTGACCTCACAGTGACGTGGGTGATAAAGGGGTCTATTGCAGTGCATTGTGGGGTTGAATGAGTGCACTCAATAATGTCAACTATAATTTCGGACATCACTAAAAATGGATGTCCCCTTAAATAGTGCACTATTTAAATGGCTTGGGGCCATTTCTGGGATTAACATTTTATCGGAGGGCTGCAGAGCTATTTCTGTAAATGTACTGTTTAAATTCTATTATTTAATGTATAATAATAATTGAAAAAAAATAGCAGTGTTTTTTTATATACATTATTTTTATAAATGTAAGTAAATCTTTTCTTAACCTTATCTTAAATAACTAAGGCCTATTAAAATATTGCGCTAAACGAACAAATAAAATTTCTGAATACATTTAGGAACTAATGTATTATAAGAAGTAACTTTTGTTCCATGAAAGCCATTAGATTACGTTGTTACTGCTGAAACCGTCTATATGGGGCTATTTCAGACAAAGCCAAGTTCTATGCCAAACAGCTTACCGTTTTTATTGGCATAATCAGTCAAGACTAGATCATTATGACTGCTGCTTACTAAAAAACTGCTTAAAGCCTTATGCAATATTTTTGTCTAAATTCAGGTGTTTTCCATCACCATTTCTCATTTTTTATATATTACTTTTCCTTAAAGCACTAAAATGTCTGTTTAAACAGCAAACCAGGCTTCTGTGATTGTATATAGTACATACTGTTACATTTCTGACTGTCTGTCTGTTGCTAAGCCAATGTACGTGTAACATTTGAACCTCCCTTTGTTTTACACGACACACGTTTGCCAATGAAATGTGGGGTTAACTCTACAAAATCACTGCTAACCCTGCTTCAGAGCAGAGCAGAGAGATAATCCCACTTCTAATGCGTTTCTCTACCCAGAGTTGAAAGCGAAGTTCAGAACGAACATAATCTGGGGGTTAAGCACAGTGTGAAAAGCCCTCTTGTGTTGTTTAGGAGTAAAAAGAGCTGAGCATGTGTCTGTGTTTTGCCTTGCCATATGGTCCAGTAAAATAGCACAGCAGGTGATGTAATGGCTAATTTAGCATAACTGCTCTTCTTCATGATCTCTTACTGCCGTGAGACAATCATTTGGCCACAGCGGAATAGTTAATACACAGATATGTATGTATAAGACGCTTGTTTCTATGCCCGATACTGGACTGTCACAGGTCAGGTGTATTTGCTAAACTGTTACTAAACCTACAGGAGTAAATGATGTGTTGCCGTTTTGCCAGTTAAAATGAACTATTTACACTGCTTGTGTAACAACTGGCAAAGCTAAACTACAACGTCAGCTGCACACATTCGTGCTCACACACGCAAAGCATAGTTTATTTGACTTGTTTGTGTACAAAGACACTCTACGCATGCGCATTGCGACAAAATGCAATGCATCTCCTGGGCTACATACTGTACTACATTCTCCAATATAAAGTACACACAGTTACAAAAATCTACGTGGACCCTTGCGTATGCGTAAAACGGGACTATATTTCTAGCTTAAAGGGATAGTACACTTTTTTTGAAAAATATACTAATTTTCCAGCTCCCCTAGAGTTAAACACTTGATTTTTACCATTTTGGAATCCATTCAGCTGATCTCCGGGTCTGGCACTACCACTTTTAGCATAGCTTAACATAATGCATTGAATCTGATTAGACCATTAGCATCGCACCTAAAAAAATAACAAAAGACTTTGGATATTTTTCCTATTTAAATCTTGACTCTTCTGTAGTTACATCATGTATTAAGACCGACAGAAAATTAAAAGTTGTGATTTTCTAGGCAGATATAGCTAGGACTATACTCTCATTCTGGCGTAATAATAAAGGACTTTGCTGCTGTAACATGGCTGCAGGAGGCGCAATATTATGCACTGCCCGAAAATAGTCCCCTAGCATTGAAAGTTACTAAGGGGACTATTTTTGGCAGCTGTGTAATATCATTGCGCCTCCTCTTTGGTTATTTTTGAGCGCGATGCTAATGGTCTAATCAGATTCAATGGATTGTGCTAAGCTATGCTAAAAGTGGTAGCGCCAGACTCGGAGATTAGCTGAATGGATTCCAAAACGGTAGAAATCTAATGTTTAACTCTAGGGGAGCTGGAAAATGAAAAAAGTGGCGTGTCCCTTTAAGAGGATGTCCAACTTAATTTAGCGTGCCAGATATCAGCAATGTCTTTCATACAGCATTCGTCAAGGTTAAAACATAAGTGAACATCTGAGATAATGTGTAAAGACTCACACTAAAGAGACTGTGGTCTTCAGTGCGGTCCAGTAGTTTGTCCAGCTGGTAAAGAGCTCCACTAGCAGCGTGCCAGGGCAGAAACTCGCTCTCCTGAGACAAGTATGAGATGAACTGCAAGGGGATGTTTTGGGGCAGATAGCCCGCTCTGAAAAACAAAAGAGAGAAATTGAAAGACAGATTAAGAGAAGGGGGGTAAACATAGCTATAGTAAGTCTGATTAAAATAAGGACAAACAAAACAGATACAAGAAATAAACTAATTAAATCACATTTTGGATTTAATCTTAAAAATGTAGGGCAGGATTATGCATATTTTCCCTTGTTGCAAGTTGTTAGCATTTGATTAGTTTTCTTCATTTATATTTTTTAAGATAACTTGAGGCATTCTGCTTTGCGTGTGGAGTAATAATGTGCTTTGAAACAAAAACAGCTTTTCCTACAGAAGTGCAGTTGTCTTTTACTTTGTGTGTTTAGATATTTTATGGATTTATGCAGAGACTATGGACACTAACAGCACAACCATTTAGACCGTCATTTACAGCAACACATTAAATCTTAGATGAAGTATTCAGCATGACCTTGAGCTCTGATCAAACAAGACTGTGATTCTCAGAAACAATAAGTCCAAGCATCCCTACAAATACAGCTCACTACTACTGATGATATGCATACCATAGGGGTTTGCACTACTTAAAAATGCCCAAATCTAGATGAAATTTCACAAATATAGCATTAAAAGTCTCAACTTTATTGTGGTTCTTTTAAAACAAGTCTGTCTTTGACTCACACTGCAGGAGATTTATCAGTATTTCATCATCATTTCATGCAGGGTTCATACGCTCTCCGTACCAGAGGTCAGACAGGAAGGGAAGTGATCTGACTTAAAAACAGACTCATTAAATTGTAGAGGACAGACTCACCCAACACACATTTAATTGGGACATTAATCACTGTTATTCACGGACACCCACTATTACCCAATGAGGTTTTTAACATTTCCAGAGAAACTGATTTGCAATGAACTTACATTAGTAACAACTGAGGTCCTGACAGATTGAAATCAAACTATTTAAACATCGCTATAAAAAGTAGAACAGTTTAGTTCTGTGTTACATTGTAAGAGGTTTCTGTCTAATCAGGAAGCGTGATTTTTTTCACAGGGTGTTTAATATTTAAAGGCAATGAACTAATGGATCCTTAAATGATAAATAGCCAAATTGCTAGTCAAAATGATCCCATAAAGCTAGGAAGAAATATAACAATTATTTTCACTGAATTATTGCAATTATTCTATTCTACAGAAATAAAAAATAATGAACAACCCAACTAAAGAATAATTCATAATAGTCTCTCTGTTGGGAAGAATATCCCCGTGCTATAAATCCAATGAATCCAAAATCCCAATTATCGTGTTCATAAATAATATAATATTTACTACCAAACTTGTGCACACTAACGCTCACTGTATTCTCCTTTATTGATCCAATAATTCACATTAACAATACAGGTTGAATGAGCTTTGTGCTTATGAGCCGTGTGAGTAATTTCCATGTGCATCAGGGCCATTTAATTAGGTAACATCACTTGAGTCATCATACAAATGAAACAATGCCGATCCTGTTTCACAGAGACATATTAACACTCTTTATCATCCCAGTAAATTGCAGAGAAACAAAGCCACATTTTCCATTGTGATTAATGAGAATGTCGTTTTTAATATGCAGTTTGGCATTATCCCTTCTTAAGTGCTCAATAACCACCTCCATAGATTTAAACACTGAGGTTAAAAAAAACAACAACCTGGTAACATACTCTCTTTCATTAAGTTTATCTGTATACAACACCAGAGGGAAGCAATATGTATAAAGTAGCCTTAAATATAAACGAGGGGCAAAAGGATTTGGCTTCGGTCCTATTTGAATTATTCTACTGTTTGGCAAATAAGGCATAGCTGAAGAATGAGACTAAATAAACAACAAAGCTGCATTTTCAATGTGCCAGCAATAAACCCTTTTTGGGATTTGTCATCAGTTTGCCAAGTCATTATGCTAAAGAAAGAGTTGACGCCTTTTGGCACCATTATCCATGCCGTCTAACGTGCTGGGTTTATCCCTTTATGATCCAACGTTGGGTTGAAAACATCCCAGTATTTTTTAGAGTGTAGAAACAAAACTCACTAATGGTAAAAAATAGCATGGCAGATACAGGATACACCACGCGAGATGCTCTTTACATGGGAAACCAAAAAACAGCAAGCGCCTCCCGCCTTCAGCTGTACTCAGTCAGTGCAAGCGTGCACAGCAGAGCGGCCCTGTGCCAGGACCGGTCGTTTCTCTGAACTGAGATCTGTTTAAGTTTCACAACAACTTATTTAATTTGATTGAGAGTTATGAAAACAGCATTTAAACATGACTTATTGGGGTATAGTCTCACAATCTCATCTGATGGTAATAAAAGCGCGTTTTTCAGGTGCAAAGTACTGACAGGAATGTTCATCTGACAGGAAGTTTCATTTTATCAGTTGTGTACCATATTTTTCCACTGGCAGCACGACTAACATGGCAGGGCATCTCTGGGTTCAAGGTCAGATATTATATTTCAGAAAAGTCTAGTCTAAAAATGGCATAGCATTTTTATGTGCTTTAAAAAAATGTGAGTATCGAATTGTGACCTTAGAGTCGAAAAATGTAATCGAATCGAGGATTTGGAGAATCGTGACACCCCTAGCTAAGATTTTTAAAATCTTATAAGATTGCAGCTATGTGAATCATGATAGCACAGGACACACCAACATATTTTGTTTGTGTTCACAAACCACCAGACTCCTGACTGTGAAATCTTGGAAAATCTTACAAAATCTCTTGCTGTCAAGTGTGACTTCACAGTAAACAAACATGGCAGATGATGGGCATGTAGAAAAGACATTAGCATGTGGATTGCTTTTTAGGGAAAAATCACAGTAAACAAAAGGTTTGGTTGAGGTCGTGGAGATGGCGTGAACATGGACTTTATCACTGTGTACACTTCATCACAAACGTCGCACAGTTATGTGTAATCTCGCTTTCTGGTTGGATATCATTTCGTGCCACGTGGCAATCTACAGTGTGCATGCGCATTGGTCCTAGGAGTCCCCCATAATAGGATTTCTTATTGTTAATGTGCATACAGTTTGCGACTTAAGCAGCCCTGATGAGCTTTTGGGCAGATTCAAATAATTCTTAATGGGATTGTTTACGCAAAACTATCATCTTTTACTCACCCATCAAGTTGTAGTAGGAAAAATACAATGAAAGTCAGTAGTGCTACAAAACAGTTTGGTTACAAGCACTGCTCAAAATATCTTTGTGTTTAGCAGAAAAAAGAAATGTATGCAGATTTCATACAACTTGAAAGTGAGTAAATTATGATAAAATAGAGGAAAATCTGTCCACATTTACAATTACCTTATAGCTTTTATGTAGATTGTCAGAAACTGTAAGCATACAAATCACTGTCCAAACTTAATGAATTTTACAATCTTTACAAAGCAGTGCCATAGGCAAGCAATATTTGCAATTGTATACTGGGAAATCAAATTCTTATAAAAGTGCATCAGTAATACTCTTATCACCTGCAGCTTCCAGTTATTGAGAGGCTTGACTTCATTATGCAAAATAAGCGAGATTATCAAGGTATTAAACAGATCGGACCATAGGGAGAGCATTTGTTCCTAAAAGTAGTAAGAGCTTGGCAGCCTGTGCCTCGATAAAGCCTCAAAGAATTTCTATCAAAAAGTATTGCTTTAGGAACCAATCTGTTCTGTCAATCCCATCAGTGTCACAATTCACCATCCTCTCACTCCCCCCCATCATTCTCTATGTCCCTCCTCTCACATTATGTAATGGACCTGTGTGACACTCCAACTAATGATGAAACTCTACAGGATCTATACATTGAGGGAACAGAGAGGATTTTAGAGGCAAGTCATGATCTTATAAATTATCCACCAGCGCAGCTGAGGCTAGCTAGGTCTCATGTTGATGAGAGCAGACAAACAATGCCAGGAAAATAACTAGAGCTGCAGCTGTCAATAATAATTAGGATTGAAGTTCACAAGATCTGACTGTTCTGTAATGTGGTATTAGACTGCTTCTTCAAGACTTTAAGTCTAAATGCAAAAGCATGTGTGTACCTTTAGAGATTGGACTGCTGCCCTGCCCAGTCCAAGATCCCAACAAGTTTAATTTATTAATTATTTTTTAACCATTTCCACATTTTAATGCACAAAATTACAGTGCAAATTGCTTTTTGGATACAAAAAATGAACCCACCTTGCCAGATTGAAGACATCATCTATCAGACCTGCCCTGTTTCCCACAGAGATGATCTGCAGAAAAAGAGCAGCAGAGAACACATTTTAAAAAGGCAGGCTGAAGACAGATAATCTTGCTCATGATACTGAGCAAGAGGAAAAATAGAGAAATGATGACAGAAAAAATAGTCTCTTCCATTAAGACTAAAAGAAAATGCAATGAGCCAAAAGAAAGATGGAAAGTGAATGGAAGTGTGGAGGAAGAGAGATTGACAGGGGTTGAAGTGAGCATTGTGGCTGATGTACCGTAGGGTTTGTCATCAGTTGTTGAATAAGAAGTCTCCAGTTGTGGAGGTCATAATTCACTCTGAAGTAGCCTGTTTGATTGATGTTACCCAGCAACCACGTCTCCCCATCCATGTGACCCACTCGCTGTATCTCTATAAATAAATGAGTTCAAGAACATGAAACATTTAATGACACTTCTGACAGCTGATCTGTAGCTCAACTTTATTGTATCAAACACATGAACACGGGACACACATTAAATGACAGCCTAATATTTAGATGACAGACAAATATTTAGATCTACTGTACATCTTATGAAAATCAAATATAACTAAAGGATTAAAAAAATAAACTTGTCACTGACAACTGCTACAGTTCAATGTGCAATACTAAATACTCACTCTTTGGCGTGTTTTACTTTTTTCAGACCAAAAGCAACCTATTAATAAATCCGCTGCAAAATAATTCCCAATACAACTCAAATGTCTTCATAACGTTACCACTGTTCACTACGAATTGATAAATGGCAACAAGCTACGTTAACTTGAGCACAATACTGTATAATCTTTTGTACTAATTAACTCTTTCCCTGCCAGCGTTTTTTTAAAAAGTTGCCAGCCAGCGTCAGGATTTTTCATGATTTTCACAAAAGTTTAATGCCTTCCAGAAAGTGTTCTTCTTTAAATATATAAACAAACAATATATCAAATAAAAGAACAGACCCTCAACCTTTCAACATTTCATCCTACCTTCATTAGTTCTCTTTTTATCACTTTTCAAATATGTGTAGGTTTCTTCAAAAACACCAATTTTTGAGCAAAAAGCTGAGATAATTAAATTTTTGTGAAGGACTTGATAGAGATCAGATGCAGAGCGATCTTTAATAAATACACAGAGTTCTTTGTCTTTCACGCGAGACGCTACTTCCGGGTTGTATAAGTTGCAAAAGTGATAATAGCGGTATTGCGGAAAGCCAGAAATTTTCGTCATTGGCAGGGAAGCATTTTCTCTTAATTGAAGAGTTATCTTGTCAATGGCGCGAAAGAGTTAAGTTGAAATTAGTACCATCCGCTTTTCCAAGCCGTTCCAAAGTATTTGGTTTGTGCTTGTGGGGCACCTACTGGTAAACAAGGGTACTGCAATACTATGAGATTAGAGCAAGATTAGAGCATTTTTTATATGGTTTAAATGAACTATGAACTACTTTAGCCTTAAGTTACTCAGTCTACGCTTTAAAATATTAAGATTAGACAAATAAAATTATCATATTTCTATTTCATTAATAACTCAGACAACATCGTAATTGTCTCTGGACTGGGGGGGGGGGTTATATTCTGTCTCTTTGTGTTCAGCACTTTGTGACACGAGACAAAGCTAATCAACTTGTCAAAGGCTATTTTGGATTTTGGTGTTCACTTGTACAGTGGTTCTCAATTGTCAAAAAAACTCTCAACATGCTTGGTACGGATAAAAAAAATGCAGAAAATTGAACCTGATATTATTTTTTATGATGGAGGAAAGTTTCAGAGGCACGTGATTGGCACAATGTGAATGTGATTGGCACAATTTGAGGTCGTATTTTTTATGTGCAAGAATTTTGGACAAGAATTTGACTCTTACTGCAAACTAATTCCTATCAAACAGAAACTATTTAAGTACATTTTATGAGGGCTGTGACCATTAATCGTGCAGATGTGCCTATTTAATGAATGAATTTTAATGAGTTACAGTGAAATCCCAGCACATCCCAAGCCAGAGGGAGCTCTAGTGCAGAAAATCCATTTGTGCCGCTGAAGTACCATGATGTATATCGCTGTTCTTCAAATTGTTTAAGGTATTTTCATGATAATAAACAATATTTTAAATGATTTTGTTTAATGAGTGTCGCGTTATAAACAACTCCGACTCATAATAATTTTTGATTTGATTTTAAAATTGACTGACCAAAATGCTATAGTACACGCACAAGCTGTGCATGAAACACAGAATCGCAGCCTTGCAATTCAGAATCGATTTGAGACAGGTATTTTTTAATAGGAAATGTAATTAATCATCAAAGGACATTTTATAAGGAAATATTTGCAAACTTTGAGTCACTGTAAAAAAAATCCGTAGAAATTTGCAGCTGGGTTGCCGGTAACTTACCGTAGATTTAAATTTATGTTATTACTGGCAACATTTTGTTCAAAGTTAAATGAACATTAAACATTTAGAAGTCTTTGTCTTTACAGAATAAAACTAGAAAAACAGCATCAAGCAAAACATTCTGGGAAACAAAATCTGAAGCAAAAAAACAGAAAAAGTTTGATAATGATTTCTGGTTCCCAGAATACTTTGCATGAGGCTGGTATTGTATAGTTTTATTCGGTAAAGATAAAAACTTGTTAATATTTAAAATGTATTCAACTTTGAACAAACTCTTGCCAGTAAATAACACAAATTTAAATCTACGGTAATTTACCGGCAACCCAGCTGCAATACCATTGTAATTTTTTACGGATTTTGTTTACAGTGTAGGTTAAGGAAAACCTTACACTCCCTTTTGAATTCCTACCTGTATGATTAGAGACCCAGATGATGGTTTCAGTTGATATGTGACTGAAGTTTCCCACCGTGATGGTCAGGGGAATTAGCCACTGGAAACTAAAATGACACAAACAGAGAAATAAGAGATTAAAAGCTTGTACGTTATCTCAGGGATTTAAATGTCACAGGGGTGGACAAAATATGGTATTATTAAGTACGTTGCTTTCTTTCTCTCTTGCTGTTTTACAGTATAGCTTTATATCACTATACAAATGTATTGTTATAATCAGTTTGTGTTTTTAATTGTATGTGTGTTTGACTATCCCTACGTACGAGTACATATCTAATAAAAGCCTGTCTAATAGCTGTCACACTGCATGGAACATCATTGTAATAAAATAAGACATCTTTTATGAGTGATGTTTGCCAAGGAAAGCATGACTACTGTATTATTATCACATAGTGTAATGTATTTGAACAAACCCTAACTTAGATATTCAATATGTAATTCCTCCCAGACCTATTGTTCTACAGACATGAATGATATCTCGAATGCTATTAGACCAGTGGATTTCAAATTAACTCACTTCTTTAGAGAATGTAAAAATCCATTTGTCTAATATGTGAAGAGTAGTTTTTGGGTGGTGGTGAATTGATTGGATTCTTAAACACAATCATTTTCAGACTAATGATGACAATCCAATTCAGCTAAATCAAAATGATTTGTTTTATTTATTGTGTCTTTATTTTTGATTGTGCCTTAATGAGGAACCGGTAAAATGACTGACTGGGAACTCTCTACAACAACAACAACATTTTCAAGGTCAATATTTAATTATGGTAGAAACTCTGCTGGACAACACCAGTTAAATACCATACGTTTGTTAGAGGCCTATAGAGAGAGATACTGTGGTATATGAGCACTTTTACAATTCTCATGAAATCCAGTGATAATCGAAGCATCTGTGTGTGTCGAAATAAAATCACACAGTGATACATTTACATAAATCTGTGTTAAACAGTGGGAACGAACAAGAAAGCAAAAGAAAATGAAAGTCATCCAAAGGCTGATAATTTGGTGGCTTATGCTTATATTCAAATATAGAAGCAAAATAAAAATATTCATGTACACAAATAAAAATATTTTGGTATGGTAAGCACACAGTTGATGACTTGCATAGTATTTGATTTTCCTACTATAAAAGTCAATGGGGAACTATGGAATGTATTTTTGGTCTTTTTGTAATTAATTAATTAAATGATAAAATAAAAAATTATATTGCAAAATATGTCTCAAATTTGAAAATTAAATGCTTAAATAAAAATTAAAACATTAAATTAAATTATTGTTTCATTGTCAATGTGATGAAGCATCATTACAATAAAATTAAATTGATGATTTGACATTTAATTTTCCATATATTGGATATATATACACACACGTGACAGAATTCCTAAACTAAAACTTTAAGTAATTTGGAAATTAATGAATCATTAAGCCTGAGCTCCAAAAATCTTTGCTATAGGATATAAACATGAGGTGTTTGAAATTCACTCTGAAAACTTTCTCTCTGAAGTCATCGGTCTCTCTGTATGGATGCTATAATATCTCCGTATCTTTAGGCACTGTTGGCTCCAGCAGCCAGTAATGAGCCACTAGGGCTTGTGTGACTCAACATTTGTGATAGGGTTTGAAGATTTTCACACTTTTATCCAACACCAATTTTTCTTTTGTTCTCTGTGGGGTTGCATTATACTTTAAGTTGGCGTCCAGAGACTCTTTGAGAAGTTGGATAGAAGAGAGTAGGATGTACAGGTTGGAGGAGAAACTATAAAACATTCTTTGAGTCACACATTGAGGATAGAGATGAAATCCATCACCCCTACAGAGAGAAACCAGCTTAACATATGCTAAATGAAAGAGTTAATGGTGGATTATTATCACACCAGTGTTTTGCTCAAACAACAGTAGTCATCATTTAGGAAGATAATGAGGAGGTGGTCTTATACGTACATGAAAGTTCACCTGAACAGTAAATTGTACATCAAAAAAACACATTTACAACTGGTATTTAAACTATGCAATGTACATACACTAAGTGCTGTGTTGTACAACAAGAGGCAGAGCACTTCTACATATTAATGATCTATTGTAAAAGTTCAGGTCCTGCTCTCACTTACGACTTAGTGGAGACAGTAGCAGCACAGATCAATGTGGCAAAACTGAAATCCCCCTGACATCACATCTATGATATTTTGTCTCTTGCTAAAAACCACAGTTGTAACTGGGGATCCTGTTTGCCTGCAGCCATCAGATAGTCTAAGATCTCTTCCCCTTTCCTGCAGGAGAATCTAATGTTCGTTCTAGGCACAATCCCAGTCGACATTCAAAACTGTTTTTTTATATTATTCATGCAGGCACTAGCTAAGCATATGCATACAGTTACACTGCATGTTATTTTTATTAAAGAGCAACTTTGGTTCAATTGACTATTTTTCCTTTCCTTTGGTGTGTAAGTGTGTATTAGTACATTTTAACTATGCAAAAGGGATATACTCCAAAGTAAACGATGACACGAGTTATCGTTTCCAACATAAATCTCTTTTCTTGGACTACAACAAACACACGGATTGTACAGATCACAGCATTTTTAGAATGTATAAAGATGCTAATGGGAAAAAATACAAATGAGCTGTAGACCGATGTATTTTTTTCTTAACACATTTCCAGCATCTATGGCTATATTCATGGTGAGAATAATTTAATAAGTTAATCCACCTGAATTGGGGAAGGACAGTTTGACATGTCCAATTCACCTAACCTGCCTGTTTTTGGACTGTGGGAGAATCCGGTGTACCCAGAGTAACCCCACACTGACACAGGAAGAACAACTCAACACAGAAAGGCCACCCGACCCTAATGCATACTGGATTAAAAATAAAGCCAGCATGTGTTTCAAGCACAATGGCACAGGATAGAAGTCTTTCTATTTCACAGCTTGGTTTGAAGCTGCATGGCCTGTCTCCAAATCTGCTTTGAACTCGACCTTTTCGACTACATTTTATTACTGTCAAAGTTTTTCGTCAGCACATTATTGCAAGGCTGCAAGGTTCTATACCTTTTACATTCACATCTCCGTTGGTGCCAAATCCCCTTGCGTTCTGGCAGGCTGTCTGGTTCTCAGCTGAAAACCTTCCAAAGGAGCTGACAGGAAAAACACCCCCTACTTGTAACATAGCTTTGCTATTGTTTAAAATGGGCTTAAAGCGCCTCTACAGGAGACCAAAGCTTGACTGAGTGGGAGAAAAAGTTTAAGATGAAGGTGGCTTGAATAAATAAAGCTAAATAAAGGCATACTAACAGATTTCTGCCTGTAGGTTTTATACTGAAGATTAAATGACATAGCCGTGTAAAAACAGAAAGGGAAGGACTTAAATTACAACTAATAAATCATTTATCAACCTTCAGATTACTTTCTCCTGCAAGCTTAGCAGTTTTTCGGTTTCCTCAAACAAGAATGATGAATTTGAAATGGTTGTTGTAGTGTAATGTCACAACTTTTTATCACGTTTGACATATGAAGGACTACCTTTTGTTGAAGAGCTCAGGATCTCTGATCTTGGCATCTGTGTCATAAATAAAGTGCTCCTGGGAGATTGTGACAGTGTTGTCAAGACTGTCGTTCTTGCTGATGGTGACCACAGGGTAGCCCATCTGCAGTGTCCAGCGGTCCATGACTTCTGTTATGTTGATGTCCTTCCCCTCCCTCTGCATGGCCTGTGGCACAAAATATCAGACACCAAAACACATCACACACATGTATCACTTTCTCCATTACAGGAAACTGGATTGAAGCAGAATAGTGTTATCCGTTCTTGGATTTCGGGACCGCTACACGACTTTTACAACTGACCGAGCCAAAACCTCACAATGAAACCTTTTAGCATTAATCTACAGCGTTAGTTTTACACATTTTTGTAAAGATTTTGCTTTTTTGTCTTCCACACAGAAGTGACAAGAGAAGTCAGTACCCAGTCCAGACTTTTAATTAAAAGTGAACAGAAAAGCAATTAAACTTTGCAGGTTTTTTGACATTTGTAAACATTATTTATATATTAAAGGGAAATGCAGCCAAAAATTATATTAAACCCATGATTTACCCACCCCCTACTGTTTGTTAAACAAAATTCATTCAGAGTATGATAAAAAATGCTTATTATTAAGACATCATGCCAAATGCACTTAGTGGGTTTTACATCTAAGCCATTTATTTGTTTCCCAATTGTGAACTTGTGATTATTTTTTTAGGCTTAATAAAAGCTGTTGGAATGGATATTTAAAGACATAAATGAAAGGGAAATCCGACTTATCAACAACAACATACAGTACCCTGTCATATCCTATACTAAAGCATTTATGACAAGCCAGGAGGTCACACACAAGCCCAGGTGGAGATAACAGTGGCAGTAAATGTGGATTGCATTGAATAGAAATTATATTTTTTGGAGCCAATCCCTGGCTGTCAACTGCAGCTACATTTACACTTCTGGCAGCCATTTATGCATTTGGCAAACACGTTTATCCAAAGCAACTTGTCCATTTGAAGTACATTTTTGGCATACACAAACATTGGGTAGGATAGTCCAGTTTAATTTTAATTGGATTGGTACGCTTAGAAACTCTAAACAGTATTTCTGACCTAGTGTCAGTGCATTCTGAGATAGCTTTACCCTTGAAGGACATTTGATGCTGTCTTAGATTTAATCCAGAACAAGGTTTTTATGCAGCATAGTTTTTTCATCAGCCTTGAAGTTAGCCGCAATCATTTGATACCTTAAAATAATGTCTTGAAATAGAGCAAACATCTCAGTACAATAATTTAAAATCTAGTCTCTTTGTTCTGCTTAATTCTTTTGATTCTTGATTCTTTTTCAAGAGCTTGTCCTTTTTATATGATTTGTTTCAATAAACTGGTTAAAAAATATAAATTTATTGCTTCCATACATCTTCACACAATGACATCACTACGTATTTCTAACTCAGTGTCATGTCACATCAATGAAACCTTAAAATAAAGCCTTTTATTCACAAGGAATAGTCTACCCTTTTGCCATATTAAACTATGTTATTACCTCAACCTAGACGAAAACATACCTATCTTTTTTCAATACGTGCACTGTACAGCGCGTTGTGAATGTGTTAGCATTTAGCCTAGCCCCATTCATTCCTATGGTACCAAAAAAAGTTTTATTTTGTGGCACCATACTTACTGGTATAACTCCTCATGTAACAGTCTTTAAATAGGGAAAACACGGAAGTGTTTGGTGGCTTCCCTGTTTGGTACCACAGGAATGAATGAGTCTAGGCTAAATGCTAACACATTCATGACGTGCTGTACAGTGCACGCATTGAAAAAAATAGATATGTATTAATTCGTCTAAGTTGAGGTAATAACATAGTTTAATATGGCAAAAGGGTATTCCTTTAAGGTTATGGTGTTTGTGGTCACAAAAATCCTTCCTATAACACGGCTCATTCATTCTGATTGGCCAGTCACGCCATTTCATCAGATAACAACTGCTCAAAACTACGGTAACCCAGATGCTGTATATCATTTTAACAGGTAGAGTTTAATATTACACAAAATTAAATAAAATATTTCTTTTAATAACATACAGTATATGACATTAGTTATAAATGATTAAACCAAATAGTGTGATTATTTGAACATCTTAAAACCGAAAGTAAACAGGTTTCCTCTCGGAAGGTCTGCATTCATTAAAAATAAGCAAATACATCAAATGTTTAATGTTCCTTACCTTACTTAAAAGGTAAATAGCCATTATTAGTGGGATAATGTATAGGCAGTCAGTTGTTATTGCAATAACAACTATTGCAATAACAAATCTGCGATAACAACCGTCTCCCTATACATTATCCCTTACGTGTCATGTACGACTGACCAGTACTGATAAGTCTGCATCTTGAATAAGTTTCCTAAACATTTCACACCTACAACACACATTGCCATTGTCGATGATGTTACAAACACTTAAAAATGTATGTCTTTTATCTGTTGATGCCTCATGGTTATTCAAGTGAATAAAGAAGAGAATCTATAGATTGTGATGGTAAGGTCAAGTTCTTATAAATCAATTCTGTAAGTGAAGTTAAACTGTGCTTTGTCCTGATGGAAATAATTAAACCAATAGTTATTTCCTTTATGTAAAACACATAATTAAATAATATAACTTTAATTAAATAATTAAACTGAAGGCCAGTACAGCGTTGGGTAAAGAGTATGACAAAGGGCTTTGTGGGAGCTAAGCATTGCAGCTTATTGTAGCAAATTGGATTTCATGAATAGCTAATGAACGCAGCGCATATCAGTATTGGTTAAATGATGGGCTGTCACAGACTGTTAATGTGTGTCAGAGAGGTACATCGGTACAGAGGTCCTGCTTAGACCCCTTTGCATTTAAATCTTTCTCTTCGGAAAGAGAAAATGAAGAACCAACACATCTTCCAGAATTATGAAGACTGATGTGAATGACAAAACAGTTCATATGATGCTGACAGCTGCTAAACTTCCTGCTGTTCCTTTATGAAGTATAATATCTCTGATTTGGTGTTTGAAGCAATCTCATTAAAGACAAACGACACTTTGTGAGATGTGCGCTGAGAAAACTTGCTGATAGTCATGTGCGTCTCTGTGCTGTGGGTTTGAAGGTTTACAAAAGCTGGGTTGAAATTACAGGGCTCAAAATTAACTTTTTTATTTGGTAGCACTAGTTCTCCCAACTTTAAAGAGTTAGGAGCACCAGCAAAAATTTAGGCGCATCCATCCAAAAATTTAAAAGCACCACAACTACAATGTATATGTTAATAGATTTATTTTATTAAAAATCAAACACCACCAGCGGGCTTTACACATCCTATGGCCAGCATTTAAAATTTGGTCTTCTATTTTATTTTAATTTTTTGCTGCATAGATTCCTAAATTAATACCCAAATGCTGTTGAAACCATATAGCAGCATTAATAATTTAACAATTACAGGTAACATGATTAAGATTACAATAGAAAATCCAGCAAACAACGTAAAACACTGATTAAATGGGACATTACAAAAGTGACATTTATATAGAAGGCTAATATATATATATTGGTATTGATAACTGCATAACCAGGATGCTATTACTACTAAATAGGCAATGTTTTAAAAAATACAACAAAAACATACCATCAGCATTGTCGTGTTCCACATCAACATGGACCACAAGGATGTTTGTCGGATGTCCATTCACCAGTGCATGCGCACATACACTATCAAACACTCTTTGACAGACAGGTCGGTGTCTCCATCAATAATGAACACATTTGTCACGACACAGTTTTTGGCACTTCGGCATGTTTAAGCAAGATCTGGCACTTAAAATGTTTTGATTCCGCCACCAACACCGTTTTATAGGATTTACAGTAAACACAGTAAGTTACATCGAGCCATTTTCATAGCGGAGACACTCGAAATCTTTAAAGCCACTCTCTCCGAAAGGTTTAACGTCAAGTCTTATTTTCCGGTGGTGGAGTCGCATTTGAATCCGGATCGTCGTCATTAATTACAGTAGTAATCGGCTCGTTCTCGTCATGCTCGCGGTTCGTCTTTTCACATTTTCGCGCTTCACGTACCAACGTAGCACGGCAACAAAGAATGATTGACGCTCATATTCCCCAATCTACAGTTTTGATTAAACGCAAGAACTTAATGGTGAAATTTGATTGGTTATGTAACGTTGGAGAGAACACTGAACCTGGGACAGCAGCATGCAGCATTACAATCTAAATCAAGTCACACCACAACAAAATGGGCAGTCGCAGAAATGCTCCCAAATATTTTTTAAGGTCGCACAGATTAAATTTCGGTCGCATATGCGACCAAAATAGTCGCAATTTCGAGCCCTGAATTAACCCAGAAAGTGTTTATATTTGACCCAACAATGCAGCATTTTGGGTTGAAACAATCCAGCATGGGTTAAATTACAACCCAGTGGGCTAGGCTCGTCCCTTTTTGACCCAACGCTGGGTTGAAAAAAACATTATTTTTCCTACTGTACAATAAAATAGTAATACATGTAGTGGATATGTACTTGCTAAATGGTAAATGTTCAGTATTTACTTATCGTGAAGTAATATTTCTGTAATTACACCAGCTTGATGGTGTTATGAAGGAGTCAAAAGTTGGTAAGTACATGGTTACTTTTAAATGTTATGGCATAATAACACAGTGATCAAAGAGACTAGCCAAGTCATTGTAGTAGTAAATGCAAAGTAAAGTGCTACCCCTCATTCACTATTCCCACATTAGTTCACTTATATAGTCCACTTTAATGTGTGAATGAAAAAGAGTGAGTAAATTTGGACATAAGCAGCGGAAGTAGGAACCATCTTGTGTCGAAAGGCTGGAGTTCCTTTGGCACACGCCCAACATTAAAGAGGCAGCTAGCTTTTGTGGTGCACTACAAGATTGAATAAGTGCACTTGATAATGTCCACTATAATTTCAGACACTACAAAAAAATGTCTGTCCTCCTAAAAGTGTATTATTTAAGGGTATAGTGGGCTATTTCGGACACAACCCAAACGTAAGTTGTTACACTTGATTAGACAGTGTATATATAAATGTATATATTACCTATTTGAATCTGAATCTATATAACCCAGTGTTTCCCAATGTCTCTGTGTTGATTTTGCCACACTAAATCTGTGTTGTAAAATAAACTAAATTAATGTTAACATCTTTGTTAAAGCAACACTATGTAGTTTCCATGTAAAAATGACTTACAGCTCCCCCATGTGGTTGAAAAGCGCAACAGTGCCTGGTATCAGACACTCTTCTGCAGGCAGGGGGAGGGGCGGGGCTGTGTTTCCTACCCTCCACCGCCACTTTCAGAGTGTGCTTGTAGCAGCTAGGAGGCTGCTCAGGTTGCAGCAACAGGACAATTTGTCCAGTTAAAAGTTGTTCTATCACTGAAATAATTTTGAAGACATTATTTAAAGGTAAAAAAACTACATAGTGTTCCTTTAAATTAAACTGCACTTTGGATTTTCTGAACTTACCTCTCAGTGGAGTTTGAGAGTCCCTGCGGTTGAGCAATAATGTTACACTTCTTGATGTTACACAAATCACTGCTAATAAAGAACTGTCATGAGATATTTGGGGTCAATTAAATTGCTGGAATCAGCCAACAGTTGCAGTATCCATTAACATTTTAAACAAAGCACATTTTCACATTAAAGTTTGGTCAGATTTCACCAGCATGAAACATTAAAGTGTAAACTTTAAAAGAAAACTCAAAGGATTGGGAAAAACGTCCCAATTAAATTTGGGAATATTAAATAATTCCCACTTAGTGTTTCTATAAAATCTTTTTTGTAGACGTGATTAGGTGATAAAAACCAGCGAAAGTTCATGTTGTCCATTTGCAGTAATGAATCTTTAACTTTGCCTGCAGGAGATTCTGGCTGAATGTAAGTAGGTTATACACACAATTTTACTTGCCGTTCAGTGCTCACTGACCCCAGTTATAATGGATGAAGATCTAACACACAGAGGCTAAAGAGCACAAGATTTGAATGTATAAAATCTTACCTGAGAGAGTTTGTTCCACAAGTCATCTCTCGCTGCGTTCCCATACATGTGCGTCATCAAGTAATCCTGCAAACAGACAGAGACGCAAATAAACACAAAACCCACATCACACATTTGACTAAACTTTTTGTCATTTTAAGCACTGGAACACAGAGGACTTAAACTGCGTAGGGAAGGTAAATGTAGGTGGTCAAGTAACAGTAACATTGCTAATCCTGGCACTTCAATGTCTACTATACGCAAATCGGTAGCAGCTGTTTGCATGTGATTGGCTGTCAGTTCGAGGAGGACCATAAGGAGACCAATTATAGGTTGATTATGTGGTTTAACTCAATGCTGCATTAGTTTGTAACAGAATGAGTAAGATGCTGTACAAACAAAAGTACAGCATTTTACTGCTTTTAGATGATGTCAAAATATGTTACATTTAGCATTGAGGCAATTGAATTTTGCCCTATGCCATGTACAAGGTATTTCTATTGTACATGTCAAAATCATGTTATACATTTAAAACAATCATGGCATTAACATTGCACCTAAATATGTAACCTCCGAATCCTCCAAATCCAATTACTGCGTCACTTTTTAATTACGGTTTAACCGTTCCCTAAAAGGTTTGAAGAACAGCAATATAAATATATTCATAAGCCATTTCCTGGTGCTGTGTGTCATCATAGCAGCGTGTGTATTGTTATTTGTCTACAGCGCATATTGAGTTTCTGCACGAGAGCGCCCCCTGGCTTTTGGATGAAGAGGCATTTCACCTTAATTCATTGAGAAGCATAGCAAGCGTCATCGGCCGATATATCGGTGCAACCTTAAAAATGTTCATACCGTTTCATAGTTGCTCCATGTTCAAAGTGTGCTTTGTTAACTCTTTCACCGCCATTGACGAGATATCTCGTCAATTAAGAGAAAATGCTTCCCCGCCAATGACGAGATTTTCCGTCTTTCCGCAATACCGCTACTATCCACCAGGTGGCCCTTCCGCAACTTTTTAAACCCGGAAGTATTGCCCTATGGCAAGCGGCTGCATATCCGTGTCTGTTTTAAAGATCGCTCTGAATGGGATCTCTATGAAAAGTCTGTCACAAAAATGGAATTATCTCTGCTTTTTGCTCAAAATGTGGGGTTTATGAATTATAAAAGCTACAGTATGCTGTATCATTTAACACATTATAATAAAACTAGATGTCTTTATATCAAAGTTCAGTCAATTATGCACAGAAATATGAGTTATGTAGGGCATTCAAGTACACTGTTAACCTTCCTGATAAATTACTTATACTCACTAAGTTTATCATGACAAATTGCTTGTGATGTTTCTTCATTTACAAATCGCTATGGATAAAAGAACCTGCTAAGTGAATAAACATACTGTAAATGTGAACCTCTCAAAGAGACGCAGCTCTAAAAGCTAAATTATGAGTGTCTCTATTCTGCATCACCAATATGAATAGAGTCTGATCCTAGAGTGCACACTTATTATTCATCTGATAAGAAAGCCTGTAGGGGACATCTTTTCCCTTTAGTACAACATTTCTCGGCAAGACATTCAAGTAACTGAGCGATAAACCCATAACCTGCAAAAGTGTAATTTACTCCCAACTGCTGGAGTCATGAATAATGGGGCTTTTCCATTGCATAGTACCCCACGGGTCAGGTCATGTCAGCTCACCTGACTCTGGGGCTTGGTTAGCATTTCTATTGAGTTTAGTTCTACTTTAGAGGGGTAGGGATAATAGGCGTGTCATTATATTTGCTTCCTACTGCTGTGACATCATACAAAAAGTGGGAGCGAGCATTGTTGGAATGCAGTGTTTCCAAAACATTGATTTATTTGTCAGTCCGTCACAAAATCTAAATTGACCACCACGTTTATCACTAACTCTGTCTCACATAAAATTTTCTGTATAAATACCCGTGGCATTAGGGGATGCGCTCTGCTGAGCCTCATTTAAGTTGCAAAAATGCTGTGCCGCCACAAACTGCAAAGAAAACACTGATATGGTGTTCCTGATTCTTAGCTTATGTATGTTTTTGGATCTTACAACAAAGCACAAATGACAACAGGTTTGCTCAAGACAGCGCAAGCACGAAGGAGGTAAAGTCAATCTTGCTTTTAACGATAACGCTGGTAGTGAGAATTCTCTCTAACCAATCAACAGTTATCGACAGTGTTTTCACCTTCACCTCCCTCTAAGTGCATCTGACATGTTTCTTGTAAATTAGCATTTTTGTCAGGCTCTTATGTTTAGGTTCAGTAATTTCACTTTAATGGCAATCTATTTATCATTAACTAATTAGAAAATTTCCATTCACAAAGTACTGCAGAAAAACTCTGCATTGGCAGGAAAGTGTTTTCTCTTAATTGACGAGTCAACACGTCAATGGTGGGGAAAGAGTTAATTGGGCACAAGCATGTGCTAAGGGTATTTTGAACCAAATTAACTAATTCAATAATGCAACCACATCAGTTCATGATACTGGTTATCCAATTTGCATACATAATGGAACCAAAACATAGTTATCTAATATTTTGCAAACATCTTTAGCACAACAGCCAAAGTAGATCATAATTCATTATTCATGCTCCTTAACCAACAACTTTCCCCTAAAAGTGATACGAGGAGAAATAAGACAGTTTTCTTGAATATGAAAGCAATGTCGTTAGGCAATAAAGGTGGATTGTTGGTGAGGTGTTTATCTATTCACCCCACTGATTAAAAAGAGACAGACTTTTCACAAAAGAGGAAAGACAGATGAAGGCAGACAGAAGCAGCTAAACGCATTGATAATGAGACAGAACATCTAAGCTGCTGAGAGATCAGAAACCGAATCTAGAGATTTCTGGCTATTTTATCTTGTGTTCAAAACAAATCACTGGCAAGGGGCCATTAACACTGCTTGGATCCCACGAGCTGTCAGGTACCTGCTGAGCGCTGACAAACATGACTACGGACCATTGAATCCAAATAACATCCAGAGGATAAAGTCTGACTTCCACTTGAAGTGTGCAACAGCTTTTTGGTCAGCCATTTTTTTTACATTTCTCATATTAGATTCATATCTAAAAATGGGTATGTACAGAGTGTGTAAATAAGAGAGAGAAGGAAAGAAAAAGAGTAACAGAAGTGGGGTTTCCATCCAAACGTGAAGCAAATTTTTTCAAAATATGAATTTGGTGCATTTCTATCAAGTTATTTAAGCGAATAAAGGTAGTATTGGTAACCAACTGTAAATAAAACAAAGCACGCTTATAAAATGGAGACAGGACTGCATTTAGTTATGATTGGGCTAGTTATACATTTCATAGCACAGCAGCTTGTAATTGCCAAACTGAATGATGTGCACAGAAAAAGAAATGCTGGATTTTTGATGTAGTGCACTAGCAGCAAGGGCTTTGCGACGATGTCAAGCTCCATATATGATAAAAACAACTACAGCAAAAACAGCTAGATGATCAGTAACGTGGGTTTAATGTTCGCTATGTCAGAATTTATTCGGCAAATAGGTTTCCACTTCCCATTATTCGCATTTACGCAAAAACCACCTCAAGCAAGCATAAAAACTTTTTTGCGAATTAAAAGATTTTTATTAGAAATTTGGCATTTAACATAACCCGTATCTTATGCGATACTTCAACATGCGCATAAAATCGGGGTGATAGAAACCCACCTAGAGACAGAGAGTGCTCATAGTGGTCTGGATATCAACAACAGCGTGACTGATGGTTAAGCATAAATGAACACAGAGCTGTCAGTCTGTTAGCTTTAGTTATGCAGATACAATAAATGCAACAGTGGATAAGAGAGGATTGTGTCCCTGTTGTAGAAATGTAAGCAAGAAAGCGTATCAAAGAGCTCTACAACATGGTTTTTAATTTCCAGTATGAGAGACCACTCCCACCTGTGTTTTAACCAACTGCCTCTGGTTCAGACCTTCAACAACATGGCTTAAATGTCCTGAATACAGAAAATATGTTTACAATGAAGAATTTTAAAATGTAGTTAGATTGTAGGATCTACAGTAACATCCACAAGTATTGGTGCTCATGACAGTTTGCATTTAAATGGGCTTTAACTGTTAGGTAAAAGATAAAAATAAATTTCGGGATCTTTTAACATCCTTCCGTTGTATCAAATGTTTGTGTGTTATGTAAAATCCACAACAAAGGCTAGAACTAATACTCAGCCCTGGATATCCATTACTGACATCACTACACAAAAGAAGATGTACAGACAAAACTCATTTTAGTAAGACAAAACTATCAGCAGATTACTATTGAAATATTTCTGACCGTCAGTATTTCTGATATGAAACATATCTCTTAAATAAACATGTGCTGCTTTCAACTCAAGCGTGATGCATCGCATGACACGTGACAAACTGTTACAGCTCTAAAGTTAAACATCTCATGTAAACTGCATAATCCTCTAAACACTTGTAGAAAAATCATATATCACATTCGAAACAATCTCAGAGGTCTTGAGAATTTATGACTCCCAACATTCATTACGTGGGGGTCACAGAGACAGAATCCATTTTCACACAGACATTCCGGAAAATACACGGGAAAGGCATCCTGGATTTTTCCGGGATCCTTCGCTTTTTTTGTTCATTCACACTGCCATGATTAGCCGGCATCTATGGTCCCGAAAAGACTCGTGACCTGTTGAAAGTCCCGCCCTCTCTTATACGCAGCATCTGAAGTTTGCATATTATTTATTATTTCTCTTTCCAGAAACCACTTGCGTGCATTTTTGTTCATGATAAGATTATAAAGAAGCGCGTGACACGCCGTTCTAATGCTGGTGAATGATCTCAGCTTCTGAGTGGATATTTGACGAGCTCCCTGATCTCTGCTTTAAAACAGTTTTCAGACATTTCTCATCGTGATTGTTTATATGCATTTAAAACCCGCATTTTGAGGAGCTGAATGATATATCTTGTTGGGATGACACACAGGAATTTTCGTTTATTATAGCTCAAATGAGCACGTGACGCGATATTCTTTTATGCTGCTGAATGATATCCGTTTCAACGCAGTAAGTGAAGAGTTAATTTACCTGATATCTGCTTCAGTCCAGTTTGCTGACATTTCTCGTTGTGAATGTTGTAAATCCCTCATTTTAAAGAGTTGAACCAACTTCATGTTGCCACGACATGCGCGTCCTCACTACGGCACGTGCGTCATTGTTTTTGTCTCATATTTATCATTTCCTGATAACTGCTTCAATCTAGTTTGCGACATTTCTCGTGTTGAATGTTTATATGCATGTTATCTCTCGTTTTAAGGAGCTGAACCATAACTTTACGACACGGCCACTACGGCATTGTTTCGGCTTCTTGTTCACACAAAGGGTTTTCCGTGTATCTGACTAGGTCTTCTTTCCGGCAACGATCCCAGAAGATTAACGGGATGAGTTTGTGTTCACACAGACGCTTGTCTGGCAATTTAAGGGTATTTTCTGGGACCAAAGGTCTGTGTGAATGAGGTTAGAGAGAGTGGGAGAGAGAGAGACACACAGAGACAGAGAATGAGAGAGAGAGGGACTTACATTAAGTCCTCTCTGGAATACCGGTTGTCCCATGACATTAGCCAACATACGGATCAGAGCGGCTCCCTGCAGACACACAGTAAATAGTTATTAGTTTAATTTAATTTATTTTTAACTGAGAGATCAAATTATTTGACTCTTTGAAAGTTTACATTACTAATTATGTTAAGAGTCAATGCACATTTTCTGGCAGCATATTAGTTACATACATTGTTTTACATGTTACCTAATAATTGTTTATTAATACTACTTTTAATTACTATACTGTTTATGTAGTACACAAAGGCACCATACAATAACGTACAACAAAAATGTATACTCTAAAAATGGCTGTGTTATTTTTGACCCATAATGGGTAAATATTGGACAGAACACATGCTGGGCTAAAACGACCCAATGGTGGGTTGTTGTTATGCATTCTTAGGGTGTAATAACCCAACATTTGGTTTAAAACAACCCAGCATTAGGTCAATTTTAACCCAGCAGTGTGTTCTGTCCAATATTTACCTATTATGGGTCAAAAATAACCAAGCCATTTTTGGAGTATATGTAAACTAGGGCTCCATAATAGATTTTGTTCTGTTTATGAGTCTTAAGACATCAAGTTACTTTGACAACCCAATTCCTGTGTACTGTGTCACTACCTGTTAGCAAATCTGGTGATGTGTGGTTTGATAATTTATAGATCGTGAGAAAGAAGTGATGCGGAGTCAGGACTATGACAGAATTCAGAAAAAATAAAAGCTTTCTGCAAGCACCAATCACAAACCTGCACATAGCTGGTTGGCAGCTGACAAGGCTATTGGTGGACGAAGGTAAAAGCATGAGAAATTTTATAAAAAAAAATGTGTATTGTATGTACATTACATGCTCGATCAGTGAATACAAATTTTCTTTAATGATTTGAATGACTTTCAGATACAGCATGTGTTTATAATGACATGGTAATGAAATAGATTATGTCTGGTGTGAGATGAAATGTTTACTCTGGCACTAGAGTCTCTTGAGGACATAAAACCTCACAATCTCTCAGTGGAAATCTCAGTTCTTTTAATTAAACTATATCTCTTGTATATCTGAAAAGGAGTATAACAGCATAACACTATTGAAATCAGAAATCACACATACAGTATAAAACGAGAACAACTTTAGAGAGAAAAAAAATGGCAAACAAACTAAGGGCCCTATTATACACACGCAAGTGTTTTTAGCTCAATTCAGCCCAACGCAGTTATCATTTTCACGTCCAGCGCCACGTTGTTTAAACAGCAAATGCAACTTAAAAATAAAAATATGCCATTGACCAACTAAAACCTGCAATATTGTTTTTTATTCATGATAAATTTGTGAAATTCTGAGTAAATTTTTTAAAATGAAAAACAAAAGGTTGACCACAAAATGATTCATTCTGAGATACCAACATACTGTAATCCATCCTACATCAGATGATGAGAGCTGCTCTTGCCTTCTTATATGCGATCCAGTCAAACACCCTGTCAATGTCTGTGGCTTCAAACACCTCTTGAGAGATTGGATGAGAACTGGCCAAACCGTCCAATAACATCACCTCATGTAGTACATCAGTCAGAAATCTCTGATTCTCCTGCAGATGGAGAGAGAGAGAGAGAGGACAGAGACTTGGTTACATCTGGTCTACTTTATTATTTTTTACAGTATCACCTGTCAAACCTATGAAATTCACACATACTGATACACAAATAAAGCCTTTACTCCGGAAAATAAAGGAAAACCATTCTGAGGCAATAACAACTAAACATGTTTTAATATTAAATTGCTATAAATGTTATTACAATATTACTTTTTTGTTTTATGTGATTATCAAGGACCTCAGAGCAGCATGCAATTCAATTCACCATGGTATTTCCATGGACCACCCATACTGTAGGACTTCTGTATAAGGGAAGCTCATTGAACAAAAAAATATTATGACTGTATAACCATAGAAACCTAAAGTTTAAATTAAAATTTTAAAAATACTGACAATCAGCAGAAAAAATAAATAAATGCATAAACAAACATCAGCATAAAATAAGCATATCAACACCAGAAACTCTCATATAATCCAGAAAATGTGCTTCAGTCATATCAGTCATTGTTTTCCTGTTACTTAATCGAAAGTGAAAGTATGTCAGTTACTGTATAAATGCATTAAATATTAATGAGAGATTATGAATTAAATATGAAACCATTACACCGCAAGTTCATATTCAGAGCATCATCATAATGGGCCACAATGTGATGACTGATCAAATTCAAAATGACAGTTCAAATATAAACTCAATTCATATTTTATTATTTGCTCATATTTATTAAATAAGCAAAATAAGTAAGAGAGAGCTAGCAAACTATCAAGATTATTAACAAGTTTGACTATAATTCTTAATATTTTTTATTTCACATTTATTCTCAGATGCATTATGAATAATTCTTATGTATTAAAGCTTTTGGCAGCTTGATCAAAATCCTATTTAAGACATTAATCCAGCACGGCATGAAGTTTAAATCAAACGATTTAGGCGCAAACAAACAACATACTGAAATTAATCCAGACACAAATTTTAAATCCATTAATAGGTTTTTATGTCAATCTAAGACAATCTCTATCCAAAAGCCATTGCTATCCAAACCGAAACAAAATTTTCAAAGCTTGAACCACTTTTTAACATCCTATAAGTTTAGAAAAATATTTGAAAAGTGAAACCTGATTCCTTGTAATTTGATTAAACCACCATCATTTAACCAAACCTTTCCATCTCATATTATTCACCTTTTATTTGTATGCAGAAGTAAGTGATGTTACATATTTCCATTTTTGTGAGACACCTGTTTCAATAGCCAGCCGGTATCAAACAGTGTTATTGGAGCATGCATAAAACATGATTTAAACAGTTATGGTTAATTTTCACTACACCTGCCACGTATGAAGAGAAAAAAAGTTAAGAAGTATCCTGATAGATCATATAAAGATATATATTCAATCATTGTTGTTGGTCATTTTGATGGGTCTTCAATGGGCAACTATAAAAGCACAGTGTTTGTACATGGAATAGACCAAAGCAATGGTTTAAAATGTCACAACTGTCCCTCTGGTGTGTTGTTTTTTTTAAACGGCAATTGAGTTTTTATGGGGACACATCAAGCTTCACACGGTCTGACAGTCAGCAGCTTCTTTCTCATTCAACACTTTGTAAGTTATTTGAACAAACCATAATAAACATATTAAACTATTACATGTATTCAGTATTGTTTTCGTTTGATGAAAATATTACATTGAGTACATTTACATGCACAGAATAAGCGGATAACTATCAAAAATCAGCTTATTACAGAAAACTGTTTTCATGCGTTTACATGCAAATCAATAAGCTGGCTATGCAGACAACTGCGTTTACATGGGACTTGAAGAATTATCAGTTTTCTCGCAGGCAGTGACGTCACCGCCTATAGAACACAATAGTCGTTCAAAAAGTCAACGACATATCTGTCTTAAGCTGTACTGTTGTATCTCTCCTCGTGTCTGCAGAACCTGTAAATGTAACATAAGCTTCTATTTTAACAGTTTCTCTGCCAACTGCTTTAGTCGAGCGGAGACTTTTATGTGTTACTTTGCGCTTACTTCCGCGTCTGACGTTTATCGCTCACACGCGGAGACATGCGCACATGGACAAAACCGTGAGAAAGCCGGTTAAGGTGTTTACATGCCACGTGAAATCGGCATAATGAGCAAAAAACTACCTGTGCCGATCGGGTTTTGCTTACGCTGTTTATGGGCTTTCCCCGATAAAGGAAACCCGTTTAACGCGTTTACATGACCCCACATCTTATCAGTTTATTAAGCATAATCGGCATAAGACTGTGCATGTAAACGCACTCATTGTTTCTTATGCACTAGATGGAGACAGGAGCTTATGAAATGATTTGCTTATTTTAAAATTATTAGCTTTTTCATTTAAAACATAACAAAAGTACGCACAAACACTTTAAGAACTGTTATAAACATTAACTAATAAGCAGTTTGTCGTCATATATATTCTGTACTGTAATCGCATTTTTCTAATAATTTGTAGTAGCAGAATAAACAAACCAGCTAACTCAGCATTTTTTTTAATCAGCATAATATTAGTTGTTTTAAAATGTATAATAATGTATGTGTGGATACAGATCATGGGTGTGTGCATGTGTGTTATATGGTTAAATGTTTTGCAGAAATGTACTGCGTTTGTACCAGCTATTATGGCAACCCCTAACTGCACAAATTATGCTGGTCTTCCTGGATTTCATTAACACGCCAATCAAAACGGCGTGTCACTAGCAATATGACTACCATTAGCTTGCACACCGGAAGTCTTACACAAAGGAGCTCAAAGATGGCGGCGCCAACATTTACATCAAAAATAAGGTGGATAAAGATCTGCTGAAGGTTAACAAAATGACATGAGGCATAAAACACATTAACATATAACCAAAGCTTATGAAAAACAAATCGATCCATGTTAGTTGGATGGCTTTCTGCTCTGGCTTTAAAATGAAATGACCCTTTCTTGAGTTCCATTGACTAAAGGCAGCAGCT
The DNA here is from genome assembly GCF_030506205.2 of Paramisgurnus dabryanus. Taxonomy (NCBI): domain Eukaryota; kingdom Metazoa; phylum Chordata; class Actinopteri; order Cypriniformes; family Cobitidae; genus Paramisgurnus; species Paramisgurnus dabryanus. The sequence goes on from NC_133337.1 coordinate 13,279,095, forward strand.
AATGATGGGTGAAATTCCCTTCGATGGAGTTACATCTTTGGTCAATAACTTCTAGATACATTGCATGTGCATTGCTTAATGGACTGTTGCAATAATGTAGCCTTCATATTTATCTTCTGACAGAAGGTCTTGGAGAAACCAGCAACTTTTTAAAATCAACGAGTCAATTACTGTTAAGGACACAGACCGCAATGCTGCCCAGCGTTCTGGACAGTGACCCTGGGGCAATGCCTAATGGGCAATCAGCTTCTATAAAAGTCTAAATGGTATCCAGATGGAGGATGACAAGATAGACATGAGAAAGAAGAGGTGTGAGCAGCTGAAGGATCTGTTGCCCAATTTAATGACCTCTTATAGAGCTTTGCCAAATCATATCCCAGTTTATGTTTAGACTCCATCTATTAAGTATGAAATATTCATCTTGAGGTGAAATGCATGTGCTATCAAGCAGCTGCTGAAGTTTTTCCATCAAAGCTCATCAGATGTAAAAAGGTTCCCGGTTGATGCCCATGACTGATGGGGCGCTTACACTAGACTTTGAGTATCTGAAAATTTTTCGGACGTTGCTGCGAAAATGGGTCCATCTTTGCTTTTCAGTGGAGAAAAGTCACACCTTGATACAGTACCAATGTTCTACTTGTCACATGTCTTCACGTGATACGACCTTGCAGGTCAGTATTCACCATATTTAAACTTTGGTATGCAGCAAAATATCATGCGTTTCCGGTCTAACACATTTGCATGCATATGTATGAAAGTCAGTAGAAGGATAAGTGTAGTGTGATCGCCTTAAGATTGCATACAGTAGGATGTATTAAATAGGAAAGATGGGTCAGTAGATGTACATGTAAGTATTTTTAAAATGTTGGATATTTAGTTTATATTAAATATTAACGTGAATTAAGTATGAGTGCAATTAAATACCCTACAGGAAGTGGTACCACCAGGTATACTGAACCAACTAAGATGGGCTTTCCAGCAGGGCTTAAAGGTTGAAAACACAAAAATAGAAAGCTACATCTCCCAAAAAAAGTTAAAAAGGTTATAATCTCTGTCATCTAGCATTTAGCCTGTCCTTAGCCTTAACTTGGCACACATGGCCTCAAGCGTACACTGTCCTTGCCTATAAACGCTGTCTACAAACAAGAATGCTTGATTCATAACCACTGGCATATAAGCAGAATCTACAACATTATTTAATGAGCATGACTAATAATTGAGATCCTGCCTGCAAAAACCCAGCCAAAGTCTTTGTTTTTCATAAAAATCACTCAGTTTAAAGTAGTGGTCTCAAACTCCCATTTGCTGCCCACCCTCCCCCTCTCTGCAGCCCACGTCACCTTTCAAAAATATAACATAATCTGGCCCACAGAAAGATTTTTATTCACTTCGTTTTATATTCGTTTGGTTTTTCATTTAAACGTTTAAGGGTTCGTTCACATGTCGCGTCTAACAACGGGTTAAAACGAGTCAAAGCATTATTTTCCAAAGTGCTCGGGAGCAGAAGTTGCGCTCCGTGGCATGGGTCGTGTCACCCATTGCTACGCAGCCAGCCGCGCACTCCGTGATGTTGAGGATAACGGAATACACAATCGGATTTTAATTCCTCATCTGAACCTCGCGTCAATCATATCATTGTAACCATGCAAATAAATGAATCTGGCCGGGACTTTGTAGTGTTTGTCCAGAGAAGATTTGTTACTTCCGGGTGGATACTCAGCTGTTACTCAGAGAAGATCGAGCTGCGGTGGGGCTAGTTCACCTCAAGTCACAGCATCTAATGGAGACACGGCATAGGGAGGCAGAGCGGTACAGTAAATGTAACCTAATGCAACACATTTAAAACTACAGATAAGAAAAGAGCCATCAAAGTGCCCAGGTTAAGAAAAGAGAAAAGATGAGAAGAAATGTACAGAAGATAAAAGTATGTCTACTGATATATAATGAAGTATAATATATTATTATGTAGCTTACTATTCAATTACACACAGAGAAGTATTATTTTTTTCTGTCCAACTAGCTGCTTATGTAACATTGACTACCCATTCAAAAGTTTTAGGATCACTTTCACTTATTCATATTTTTCCATATATAATAGAAAATTCATTAAAACTGAAATAAAGAACATAATGAAGTCAATACTATGACTGAAAACAATCCAAAATAAATCAAAACAGAAACACGTACTGGTGGTAATTTTTTATAATAGTTTATAAATATACAGGAATTAAATTTGTTAGTTTAGAGCAAGGTTTTAATAGGTCTTAGTTATTTAAGATAAGGTTAAGAAAAGATTTACTTACTTTTATAAAATAATGTATATTAAAAAGATAAAACCACTGCTTATATATTTTCAAGTATTATTATACATTAAATAATAGAAATTAAACATGACATTTACAGAAATATTGTACTTTTTTGAACGTTAAAAAAAGCTCTGCGGCCCCTCGATGAAATGTCTGTCTTAGAAATGGCCCCAAGCCAGTTTGAGACCCCTGGTATAAAGTAAAGGACATTTTGAGAAAATATCACCTTGATACTGTATCTTTGAAGGATTATTCCACTTTCCTGATAATTTACTCACCCCAATGTCATCCAAGAAGTTTATGTCTTTCTTTCTTTAGTCAAAAATAAATTAGGTTTTTAAGGAAACTAAAAAAAATGTTTGCACTAACATTTTAAGTTTAATCAACTTGGATTTACAAGTAATTTCAACTGTTTTGACTAGTGATTAGTTGCTGTAACTTATTAAATGAAGTTGAAACACTAAAGTAAATTTAATTACTTACAACATTTTTAATGATTTAATGTTACAACAACACATCACAAGATGATTGAAAGGACTTTTAAATCCTTGTTGAATAAGCATAAAAATGGAAGTGGATTTTTTTACAGTGCATATAGTGGACTTCAATTGACCCCAATGATTTGAAGGTCTAGATTGCAGTTTCAGTGCAGCTTCAACTTAGCATAAGGGTTTTATCTAACTTAACGATCGTCATTTTCGCAAAAATAAAACATTTAGTTTTTAACCTCAACTTCTCATCTAGCACAAACGTTGGACTGGCGTCTAGCACTTTATGTATTACGTAATCACGTTGAAAGGTCATGCATGACATATCACTTATTTTTGGTCATGACTACTTTGATGCTTTAAATACCATAATTAGACCACGCAGGTTTTACAGATGGGGTCACAAACATACCTCCACAGTTTCATTAGTAGAGATTTAACCGTGTCCTCCATTACAAAACCATGGAGTGCAATCATTGAACCTATTGGCTAACGTGCGATACCTGGTCATTATGAATTAAAGGCATGCTGTGTCTATTTCCAAACAGAGATGTAAGCTATGTGAGGTTTAACATGTGCAACTACTATCAAGACTTGTCACAGAGATGCTAATGTGCTGTCAGTATTGATTGTTCATTAAATAATTTTCTTTAATTTTGTAACACACAGTTGCCAATCAAATTTAGTGAATCAAATTTTGTAAATCATAATGAAAATTAGCAAATCGTTTTTTTTTTTTTTTGAGTCACACGGGTAGAAACAAGTCATTAAAGCCAGAGTATCACTGTGTAATGCCTTTTTATCTGTAGCACTGCGATATTAATTTCAATATGTAGCCTCATATCTTCTAATAAAGTAATAAAAGACTATATATATATAAACATAAGTTTTATTGCATACAGCAAAATATGACAGCATTAGCACATGTTGTAGGGACGTAACTATAGCTGTGCAACAGCGTGATTTGTTTCTGCAATAAGATGAAATAATTTGAGCATTTGACATTTCCTGTTTTCCTTTTTAAATACAGATTAAGAGATTAAATAAGAAACACGTTTCCATTAGTAAGTGTGAGATTTTGTGGTCCATTTTTACAGTATTATCAACATTTTTAACAGATGAATACTACGATAACAATAATTTTCTCTCCTACAAGGGGGATGCATCTTTTGTTACATCAAAAGGATGTAAAGCCCACTGAAATGATCACATGCATCAGATTTTTTTCTTTCCTTTATAACAGCATACCAGCATCTTTCTGGCTATATTCATAGTGAGAATCAGAACTCAGTAATGTCCACAGTTATATCCACATTTACACTCTCATATGGCATCAAATAATTTAGATAAAAAAAAAAATCTTACCATGTTCCACTTTGGAAAGAGGAAGTCAGTCCCAATATATTCAAAGTAGTGAGCAAATCCCTCCTTTAGCCAAACGTCCTCCCACCAAACTGGTGTGACCAGATCTCCAAACCACTAGTCAACAAAAACCACATGAATAATCAATCACCAATAGAAATATTAGAGATCATTATAGAGATATAACAATAAGGGGGCAAACTTAAACTGCATTATGCTTACAGGTAAATTAAAAACAGACAATAATAATAAAAGACTGATTGGCAGTTCACATTTCAGCATTCTGAAAAGTTCTGCTGTGCCATCGACGGGCCTGGAAAAAAGAGCTCTCGATTTTAGCGCGCGTTTACATTATACAATTTGCAGACGGAAAATGTGACCTGCCCTAATATACAGTCCTCACTGTGATCAGGGTTGGTTAAAATGGATGTCATATGTACAAGCTTTATAACATCACATCTGGTTAGAACATTTACTGTAAAATCAAATGTTTGTCCATCTGTCAGTTTAATACAATAATTTTGGCTTTAACAAAGAGCCCAGCACTCTATTTACTAAAACACTATGTAGAAGATTGAGAACCAGAGCTTCTTACACCTCTCAAAATTACATCATTAGCTCAGTTCAAAGGATGTCAAACAGTCTAATGGAGTATTCATCTGTAAACACAGACCCGTAGATCAATAGAGAAGGCACAGCACAGATATTTGTGTTTAAAACTTCAAGTGGCTTACATTGGTTGAACAACTGTATGATGCTCTCATCTGATTTTGTAATGGTTATCTCAGTGAACCAAGTCAAACCGCATAGTTTGTGACCCTAGACCACAAAACCAGTCATAAGGGTCAATTTTGGGAAATTGAGATTTAACATTGATGTATGGCTTTGATAGGACAATATTTGGCCAAAAAACAACTATTTGAAAATCTGGAGTCTGAGGGTGCAAAAAATAATCTAAATACGAGAAAATTGCCTTTAAAGTCCTTAACAACACATATTACTAATGATACATACGTTTTTTAAATATTTACAGTAGGAAATTGACTAAATATCTTTATGGAACATGATCTTTACTCAATATCCTAATGATGTTTGGCATAAAAAATCTATAATTTTGACCTATGCAATGTATTGTTGGCTACTGCTAAAAATATACACATGACAAATGTCCTAAAATGTCCTTTTCAAAAATCTCATCTGTTTGCCAAGAGCGTTTGTGACATTGTGTGGATAACGGTGGGTTAATTTTCGTTGAGCCAGACATGTCAGTCAATTGTAAATGTAACATTACATTTTAGCGGTTACCTTGGTGTTGTCGTCGGATAACAAAGTAAAAAAAAATGGAGAAGCTTGCAAAATTGGTCGCGAGGCCACCGGAGTTTCTTTCTGCCTGACTGCTGCGTGTGGGACTGCAGAATGCACACACACTTCAATCCAGTTTACATTTGGGTCTTTCTTTAAAAAAAAAAAATATTTATGCACGTTGGGCTCGGGTATGAAGTGATTTGGGTCAGGTACATTTCTTTGGACCCGAGAAGAAATTGAGTAAATCTGAAACAGTTAAGATAATGTTTTAAACCGTGGTTAAACTAACGTTTGATTCAGCAACATAAAAACTTCTTTACTTTACTTATTTAGAGAAATAACGCTGACCGTGTATGCTCTTAATGTCATAAAAATTGTATTTACAAATTTCTATTTGCGTACACATATCCTACAAATGAATCTTGTATGACTGATACGCTGTCAATTGGGTGAATTTAGATCATGATTTTGAGTAATACCATTGGGCATAACAAGATGGCAGCTTGAACTGTGCGGTGGATTCACTTCTCATGGTAACGTTCTATATGCAATTCAGTCAATTATATAGATCAGTGAGCAGACCTCTATGCTACAGTCAGTGGTGTTACATTACTTTCAAAAGCTCATTCTCCAAACCTCCTACATACAGCAAATAAGAGAATATGTAAAAAAGCACAACAGAGCTGGCAGATCTGAAACAATGACTCAAACTTTGGCACATTTAGTGCTCACATTGTTACACTGTTATTGTACACTGTCACCCTGTGAACAATGATAATGGCATAAAATATAATTTAAAGGATTTGCCAGTAATTCTTGCGTTTTGTCATTTTTGCATTATCGGGCAGTTCAACAACACTATAATGTCAAAGAGAGCAGGAGCAGTGAGATCTTGAAGAATGTTAGTGAAACAGAGGGATTGTGAAGCCCATTCCTCAAACAAGTAACATTAAGAAAGACAGACTGAATGAATATAAACTGAGTACTGAATACATAAAAATATTAAAAGCAGTTGAGAATTGCTCTGAAGAGTCATGTGGAATCTGACATGTCACAAGACTGACAACAACCTGAAGACCTAAACCAAACTGAGGATCTTGTTCCTAAATGCCTGAACTGAAAATTTATTTTGCTGACATTTAACAAGGTCTGGCTGTTGTTTCAACCTTGTGTTTGTAGGCTAAAGAGCTTTTCCTCAAATAAAAACCTCAGAAAATGAAAGATGCCCCGCAGTTGCATAACACACAGAATGTGGGAAATGAAGATAAAACTTCATTTTGTGCATAACACGTCTTTAACAGATTTCAAAGTAAAATTGTAAACCACCAAGGCTAATCAAATCTACTCTATAAAAGCATACAATGACAAAACATATACTGTAGGGGAGAGCGGGGCACGACCTAACGCAGGGGTCTCCAACGTGGTGCCTGCCACAATCTTCTTATGCACATTGTTTTAAAACCTGTTTTGAAGGACAACAAAATGATTTATTCATCAGCATTCAGCGCGAGTGTGAAATCCCAAACTCACATTGTATACAGAAGCTGTCTTTTATACACATGACCAACCAACAAACATGAATCATTTTGACTACACTCAACTCTCACCAGAAGCTCTAATGAGCTCAACATTATTGGCTGAATAACTTCATATGGAGAACTGTGCAGGTGACGCCTGATCATTTAACTCTGTGAGTCTGAAATGAGATGATAATAATAGTGATTGAGTGAGTGTGACATATTAAACACATCACTGACTGGGGGCAATTTTAGCAACAATGATACCAAAATTACTCGGTATGGAGAGGAGAGGTGTCTCTGGAGAGAGGGGGTTTGCCGCCCCAGACATCACAATGAATAAAACTATAAAATAACACACAGTAAAGGGCCATTCACATTTTAACGATAATATAAAAGATTTTTAAAACTATATTTTTTAAAGAGAACAGCGTAGTTCACACCACAACTTTAACGATAAAGAAACACAGAAAGATATCGTTGGGATTACTTTGAGCGATTTTTTCCCACCTGATGAATGATAAACCAATGCCAGCCAAACAAATCTATTTGAACTTCAAGTGCACCCGCACTTGAAATGACAGTGGAAATGCCCATTGCTGAGGTCTATAACATAAAATTACCTCGAGTATCCAGCGCTGATGCAGTTACTGTGAAATTCACTACTTAATCCTTTTTCCTACCACATTGACTATGCCACAAAGCAAGATATTATTACACAAACTACTAGATTAACTTTTTAGAGTAAAGTGAAACACGTGTTGAGGAGATATGCTGGTTACCCGCTGTGTCAATGTAACATGAACAGCGTATTTACATATTCATTGACATGTTAACAATTGCAAACGTTTAATAAAAAAAATATATGCAATATTAGTTAAAGGGATAGTTCACCCAAAAATGAAAATTCTGTCATCATTTACTCACCCTCATGTTGTTACAAACCCGAATAAATTTCTTTGTTCTGATGAACACAAAGCAAGATATTTTGAGAAATGTCTGTTTGTGGACTCCATTTATCTCCATAGTATTCTTTTTTTCTATTATGGAAGTGAATGGGGTCCACTAACAGTTTGGTTACAAACATTTCTCAAAATATCTTCCTTCGTGTTTATCAGAACAAAGAAATGTATGCGGCTTTGTAACAACATGAGTGTGAGTAAATGATGACAGAATTTTCATTTTTGCGTGAACTATCTCTTTAAAGTCATTAACTCTTTCACTGCCAGCGTTTTTAAAAAAAGTTGCCAGCCAGCGCCAGCGCTTTTCATGATTTTCACCAAAGTTTAATGCCTTCCAGAAAATGTTCTTCTTTAAATATATAAACATACAATATTCCAAATGAAAGAACAGACCCTCTGCTTTCAAACAAAAAAAACCCGTTTCATCCTACCTTTAGTGGTTCTTTTGCAATCAGCTTTTGTACATGGGTAGGTTTTGGAAAAACACCATATTTTGAGCAAAAAGCAGAGATAATTCCATTTTTATGACGGACTTTTCATAGAGATACGATTCAGAGCGATCTTTAAAACAGACACGGACATGCAGCAGCTTGCCATAGGGCAATACTTCCGGTTTTAAAAAGTTGCGGAAGGTGGATAATAGCGGTATTGCGGAAAGACGGAAAAACTTGTCATTGGCGGGGAAGAGTTTTCTCATAATTGACGAGATATCTCGTCAATGGCGGGGAAAGAGTTAAATGGTAATTGATTTGTGCAAGTGCTGCACGCATAAGCGAATCAGAATAAAGTTATTGTTATCGTCCAGTGATGTGGATGCTAATATAGTTATCGTTAACGTTGTAGTTATGGTTATAATGTGATCGGCCTTTAACAAAGAGTCCTGTTGTTCACTGATCAATTCTCTTCATGTGCAAACATGATTAACCTCCTAAGACATCAATTTTTTTGTTGTTTGCACCATAAAATTAAATTCTGTTTAACTGGAACCTGTAGTACACAAACGTGGACAATTGCACTGCTTCATGTTAAAAAAAAAAATATTTAGTTAATATATTTATTGATTCTTCCTAGCCCCAAAATAGCTAGAAGAAATCTGAAAGACGACAAACCAAAGCTCAGCTTTTTGGAGGTTAATCAGATGTCAACATGTTGCCACCAGACTGAGCTATTTGTGCACAGACAGAAACCTTTTAATATATGCCACAATACGAGCTGGATGATCCAATGCATTTTAATGAATGCAACAATGGTATGTCAGGTGATCTTAAAGGAAAACCACAGTCCGTATTTCAATATTTTACCATGTTCTTACCTCAACCTAGATGAATTAATACATCTTTTTTCAATGCGTGCATTAATCTTTGCACAGCGCGTCATGAATGTGTTAGCATTTAGCATTCATTCCTTAGGAACCAAACAGGGATGAATTTAGAAGACACCAAACACTTCCATGTTTTCCCAATTTAAAGACTGTTTCATGAGTAGTTACACAAGTAAGTATGGTGGCACAAAATAAAACGTGGCGATTTTTAAGTGGATAAAAATTTGAACTATATTGTATGGCGGAAGCAGCAATTTGACCTCGGCGCTCAGTAACATCAAGTTTGAGCGAGAGGGGGAGTAGTCAGGAGTGATGATGTTATTGTGTCAGAGGTCGAAGTGCTGTTATAAACGCATAATAGTACACTATTACAAACCTAATATTTGTAAATACAACGATAGAGAGACTTTCCCCTCAGCCCAGTTTAACAGCTGTTTTAGTATGCAGTGCACAAAGCTGGACTGTTTAAGCTTTAATATATTCACGGAAATTAAATAATAATTACAAACCAACTGCCAATATTCATCACGGCTATGCATGCTTGAAGTGTAAACACTAGAGTGGTAATTCGTTGTTATACTCATTTACATTCAGTAAAGTCAACAACATCCAGGTCCAGCTTTGCACATCACTGCTCAATATTATTATACCAACCCTACTACTGCCCGCCTTCATTTCAATTATTCTTCATCATGAAACATAAGGAATATATCCTGAGAACAGCAAGACCCTGTGGATTTTTGCTTTAGAAATATGCATTGTATTACAGTTTCTCAAACAGTATCATTTTATGGCCGCCTGTGAGAGTGTTTTACTGTATAATGCTGATGGTAGTTCACACAGAGCTGTATTATCTGTTGCAGACAACAAGAAAATGAGAGATGTGGTAATTCTTATCCTTTTTCTTCTGACAAGAAAAGAATACAAAAATACAAATAGAAAGAGCAAAAATAAACCACCAAACGGGTCGCATTTCTGTTTCATTTACTAAGCTCTTTATCAAAGGAAGCAGCACCTTCAAACACAATGCAGAGCTGCAATTCAGCAACACAATGAGGAGATGAATCCAGAACAATAATGCTGAATGCAGAACATCTCCAAGAAGCTCATACATAATCCACCATAACAAAAGCCTTAAAAATCCAAGCATAACGATTGCAAACAAAGGAGAATGGCATAAGTTCCCCCACTGTTTTCTTTATAATACATGCTAATGATGTATGGGTGAACTTAAGAGAACAAAACGGTGAGAAAGTCAACAATGAACGAGGGATGTTAACAAAAGAAACCTTTGCTATCGTCATCCCAATGGACATGATGTGCTAAGTCACTTCAATATAAGCTCCAGATACCAATTACATCTGCTACCATCTGCACTTTAACTCCACAATGAATTATCTTTACATTCTTACGGCATCACTCTCTGACTTAAACTATTTGTCCTCTGAGATTACAAGATAAAACAAGCAAACACACTTTCGAGGTGATAAATATCACTGCATTAGGAATTTACTGCTAGTTCTCAGCCTACATGAATACTAAAGCTGCATTCAGACTAGCAGTAGCAGAGCGACACAATCTCATTGGTTTCATTGGAAGCTTGGCGACTTCCGGCAACAAGAGCGACAGTGACCATTGGCGACTGGATGAGGCGTGTCAAAGTTGAGAAATGTTTAACTTTATGCAAATTATGGGCGACTTTTGGGAGCAACAACCAATGAGAATGAAGCAGTAGAGTTCACGTCAGCTGTCTCTCGTCCGTTCCTCATTTGTTTATGACAACCAAATATAGAAACGACTCTTTTGAAAGAGATGACGACACACAGCGACAAGGTGGCTTATAATGTAAATGTACCTTAAGGGAACATGTGAAGGCAGGAGTGATTGTTTGTGATGGTTAAACAGATAATCTTGTTTTTATGGGGAAAGCATTAAAGTGAAGGCAAATTTTCAGTCTTGATTGAAGTAGTTGAGGTTAAAAAAAGATGCAGCACTTGTGTTTCATATCGATAAACTTTAAACTAGCGACACAAAATATTACACAGTGACCCTGATTTATCTGCTGACAATATTGGAATAAATGAGCACATTATCATTTATTTGGAAAAAGTAGGAATTATGGTATCAAGACCTTAAAGCAGGCATGCGTATTCCTGGGTTTATCAAACAAATTTGAGCTAAACAGGACCATGAATGCTCACCCCTGCCTTAAAGAGCACCTATTTCATTGCTAAAAACCACATTATTTTGTGTACTTGGTATAATGCAAGGTGTTTGTGAGATTTATTGTTTAAAAAACACATTATTATCCACATACTGAACATTTTTGTTGTCTCTTCCTGAAACGCACTGATTTGAAAAGCTCTGTGTCTCCGATTGGCCAGCTAATCTGAACATTATGATTGGTCTGAATATCTCTGACGTCAGTCGGAAATGTGACGCTCCTTACAATGTTTGAAAGATTCGGTCACAATGCAATGCTCACAGGAGTTAACTTACAGGCTGTGAGTCAAAGCGGGAGGAATTGTGATAATGTCGATCTTTACTACATCACCAATCCCAGGAAGTAAACTGTTGCCTACAATCTGTGTGTTTGTTGTAAGCCAAGAAAAGAGATTTACATTGGAGATTATAACTTGCATCATCGTTTACTTTGGTGTTTGTACCTTTTATATATCGTTAACGTACTATTATACACGTACACACAAAAGGAAATGTAAAAAGTGAATCGGACAATAGGTGCTCTTTAAAGTAATGTGAAACTATGTTAGTACAACGCTTGTTTGTGTTTTACCTGGTGGCAGATCTCATGCACCACCACCATGGTGAGCTCCATCTGATAAGAGAAAGATGAGACGTCAGGATCCAATAAGATCTTCTGCTCCACAAACACACTCAGACCCCAGTTCTCCATAGCTGCATACGGATGCTTGGGAACTGCCAGCAGATCTGCACACAGTGAAGTACATCACAGGTTAATAAAGAGAAATAAGGATTGAAAAGCTAAAGACATCTACACCACACACAAAGTTTTTGCTGGGTCATTCTACAAAGTTAATGTTATTCCCAGAAAAACAGACGCTCAAAATAAATAACACACGGTAATCAGGATGCTGCAAATGATTTTGACAGGTACAGTTTAATATTACACAAAAATTTTAATATAAATCTGTATTTCACTGATATTATATTTACAAATTATTAAATCAAATAGTGTGTTTTTGACATTTGGACATCTTGTCTATCTTAAAACAAACATGTTTTCAATGTTTTGAAATTCTTAAACACTGAGAAATCAGCTTCATTAATCACTTTCCCTCCAAACATATTTAAAATGGCTCATATCTGAAAGTCAATGTATCAGACAGCAGATCAGCTGTTTTAAACGCAGCCCCCTTCATCAGCTCTGTGTCAGGAAGGATTCATACTGTATAAGAACAGAAGTAGATAAACCACTGCCGCTGTTAAATTCAGAGCTAATACTTAGCCAAAGGGAAGAGGAACTGTTTAACAAGATTAGACAAGATGCGTGTGTGTGTGCATCTTATTTGCATGTTTCTCTCAGACATAAGCAGTGTTTTTAAAGGGAAGATGCAATTAAAATGGCGACTAATACGGCTTGTTGATATAAGGCAGTTTTGCAAGTGAACAGCAGTCTGCAATAAGGACGAGGGACTTTAAATTGGAGTTTCATACCAACTAATATTGCAATTACACATGAACCACAAAGAGAGAGAGAGAGAGAGAGAGAGAGAGAGAGAGAGAGAGAGAGAGAGAGAGAGACACCTTCAAAGAGTTGCCTTGTCCTTAATTGGATTATTCTAATAGGTTCACTTAAAATATTAGTAAAGTTGCATTATAATATTGAGAAAAAACATGTTGCTGTCTCCTTTAAGTCATGCGAGTGAACAGCAAAAGCTGTATGAAGGCTGTCTGCCTACGGCTCTGACGATGTCAGAATAAAAGGTATACTTAAAACCATTTAAAAAAAACACAAAATATAAAAAAGGCAAAGCAGGCACATTGCGCATAGAACGCTTAACGTAACAGCATGAGGTGAAGCCAGCGCAGAGTTCGAGCGGCCATCTTGGTATACCCCAACCGGCAGAGGGCGTAACTGACTTCCATTCAAAATCATGATCTAAATTTTACCCGATTTACATCAGTCACACAAGATAAATTTTTAGGATATGTGTACGTGAATTAACTGTTAATTCTGGTGTTATTTGCAATGTTTATGTTTTAATCGGGCAGGATTTATAAAAAAATACGTTAAGGTAAGTGTGTCTGCTGCATTTTGTTAATGACACGGCTATAAATAAAGTTTTTTTGACATTCAGCTACATGGTCAGCGTTATTTCTCTAAATAAGTTTAGGTAACTTGTAAGTTTAGATAATAGAATTACAAAACCAGCAAATTATTGCATGCACATACGATATAAAGCATTTTTATTTATTTAGATTTCAGAATGAGCACGTATGTCATTAATACTAAATATGCTGCGGAGTCTGTCCACTGATCCGATACTGTAATGAAGATGAATGTATAATAACTGATTAAAACGCAAAATGTACAACTATCAGTAAATAATGTACATGCTTAGGACGTTTGTGTTGTAATAATGTACAGGGTAACTTCAGATATAAAAACAAAGACAAGTAAAGTGATGTTTTATCATTAAAATCTGATAACGTCCATTGATTTAATAGAATGTTTGGGTATACCAACATGGCGGCGCGGTGGCTTCACAATTGTGCAATCCAGTCATTTATATAGATCAGTGCACACAGCTCAGGGGTTATCGGAAAAACTCACCAAATGCTCTACCGTACACTGGTAGGATTGTTTTCTGGAATCATGATGCATGTTTTCCTATTGTCATTATTTTACCATTGTCCAAGGGAAATGTCTATTGCCCCACATTTTCTACAGTTTTAATTAAAAGGAATTCAATACTCAAGTTTTTTTACTATTTTTGTCCTATCTTTATCTTGGCCAGAACAATTTCAAGACATTGATGATGCAAACTTAGAGAAATTCCCTTATTTCTCTACCTCTGTCGATCACCGTCTTATACCTGGTATTCAAAGAGGCTGGAGGTATCAGAGAGAAAGGGAAAGAGAGAGGATGCAGACTGAGTTGATTGTGAACAGATGCACCCAGGAGGGCTCAAAATAAACAGCCTGTGCTTTCAGAGAGCAGGACCTCCATAATGTTTCCCACACACAAACATGAGCCTGAGGTGCAGTGTTGAACATTCAGGTGTATCTGGAGGTCCGCTGCTCTTTGAGGTTGTTTTAGGGCGAGCTGTCCTGGGGCAACTCAGGAAAGTAAAATCGGAGTAAGTGAATATAAACCTTTACTCACAGCAGGATTCAGTCTATCAGATCACACCTGCACCCATTACAGTATAGATATGGTGTATGATTCAACTCATAACACGCACACATACACACACGGTTGTAGCAAGTTCCACAATTTATGTTACAATCGAATTGTTTCTTGCATGTATTGTTACAGGTTGTCTGATGCAAATTTGTCATGAGACACACAACAATTACATTGACCTTATCGTCGTTCTGGCATTTTGGAAGCACAAGGTGTAAGACTTTTGTATTAAAATATCTACAAATCACTACAACAGTATTATATACTGTAGTTTGTTTACATGTGTACTGTACATGTTATCCCAAATGCATGCAGAGCTGTGCAAACCATCCATCTGCGGATGGAAATCAATCCAAATCATGTTCATGCATGACCTAATGAAATCAAATTTTACAACAGTTTCGTTATAATGTAAGCCAACAAATTAGCTTGATCAGATCACCAGACTGGTGTGCTAGACACTACAACTACCTTTGCATACCTCTGCATGATGCACTGCACAGATTGGTCCGCATATAACATAGTATCGCAAGAGCAGTGCGACAGCGTCTGCGATACTTCAATGTCCATATTTAAAACTTTATTAACGTAAATAAATACCTTCCGCTAGCGCCGTCATCTTAGTCGCGTCCGCATTCAGGATGAGATCTGACGCAGCCTACTGAGGTTACTCTGCTGCTGCTCTGTGCCCCCGCCCTCCGATTTGTCATACGTCACTAAGAAAAGTGCGAACACTACGCTAATACTCTCTCCTGAATGCGGACGCGACTAAGATGGCGGCGCTACCGGAAGGTATTTATTTTCGTTAATAAAGTTTTAAATATGGATATTTCTACAACAACACCTCACGGTTTACCCTCAGAAGACCTTTGTTTATCATCCTGGAGCCGTTTGGATTTAATTTGTGAAGGATGGACGCACTTTTTTTGGACTTGAAGGTCGCGGACCCCGTAACATTACATTTCATCAACTGAAAGATCTAAAATATTTTATAAAATATCCGAAAATGTGTTTGTCTGAAAAACGATGGACATATGCAACTCGGACAGCCTGGGGGTGAGTAAATCATGAGTTTAATATAATTTTTGGCCGAACTATCCCTTTAACTGTGCTGATCTGCATATATACAGCAATACATTATGTATTAACTGCTTATACAATAAAAATCTATGTAGTAATAATCTATGTAGTTTATGTATTAATACATGTGGGAAGACATATTAACCCAATGTGTTTCAAAACTTCTTGTAAACCTTCATTTTTTGTCCTCTAGGTTTTTTCAGTGTCCTATGGCTTTGTTAGCTGGGATAATACATCCCAGATTTTCCGCTGCTATGTCCGTGGTGCTGAATCCAAGGGGATCTCATCAGCTTTGCTTATTTGTGACCCTTAACTAATTTGCGCTTCTCTAAATAGATTGCGTTGGTCATTATGGAAATCAGCTGTTGCCCTTGTGTTATTTAATTTGCGCTTTTTTTAGTAAACAACCTGCAAGTATTACCACTCCCATTGGCGCTTTTTTGGAATTGTGCTCTCGTGCTAATTTGCCCCATTTAGTCAATCTGGCCCCATGCGTCATTATCACATTATGTTGCATTTTGTGTAAAAATAAAAAACAATGTGTGTTAAAAGTAAAATGTTCTTAAACTCAGCCTCAGACAATCGATCGAGAAAGAGCAGCAGTCGTGTTAACGTGGGTAATAATGCGCCGTTATCGTGATCAGCTAAACACAGGATCTTTTAAAAATATGTGAAGTTCAAAGCACAGACTCTCTAAAAGACATCCAGGAGTTTAGCTTAAAGGGATAGTTCGGCCAAAAATGATATTAAACCCATGATTTACTCACCCCCAAGCTGTCCGAGTTGCATATGTCCATCGTTTTTCAGACAAACACATTTTCGGATATTTTAGAAAATGTCTTAGATCTTTCAGTTGATTAAATGTAATGTTACGGGGTCCGCGACCTTCAAGTCCAAAAAAAGTGCGTCCATCCTTCACAAATTAACACTCTGGGGTCGACGGTGGCGCGGGCGCCGCAAACTCTTTATTTTTCAATCACTCCGCAAAGAGACTTCAATTACTCAGCTGATTTTTGACATACAGATATGATTTATACATCATTTAAAACGTTAAAGTGTCTAGTTTTTTTCTGTCCACTCCCAATAAAAACAGAATGTTGTACTTTTCGCAAAATTAAGAAAATAAACATGATGCGCATTTTGTTCTCTCTCCCTCAGTGAAGTCCTTTCAGAAACGCGTCAGAAAAATTAACTGTAACTTAACGAATACTTGTCGTAGAAATACAAGATAAATGTCTACATAATGCTTGGAATGTCTACTTTTAAATGATGTAAGTGAAATCGAAAACAGATATTGTCATTCGGTGTAAACTGCATGAGAAGGAGGATAGGTAGCGTCTTTCTTCTGTTACCTCATTATCTCTAATGAGATGAGATCGCCACACCCCCGCGCCATTGAAGTGAACGAACAGAAACATCCATATGCATGACTCATGCCTCCTGCAGTCAATGGATATGCAATCTACAATCCAGTCTCTCCATTCCTTGTATTTCCATCCGATTGTGGAAAACACAAATAAAAGTCCAGACAACGATAGGCAGTTGTTCTTTTGAGCTTTTTACTGCACAAAAGTAAACCTCTCGCTGGCCAACCAAACACTAACCCTGTGTTGAAGTGTGTTCATTTTACGATGGCCAAACAGTATCTTTACCATGATTAGGCTACTATGGTTTTTAAAAGGTAACTTATACTTGTGAAATTAATAGAAAATAATAGAAATATATATACATAATGTGTGTGTGTGTGTGTGTGTGTGTGTGTGTGTGTGTGTGTGTGTGTGTGTGTGTGTGTGTGTGTGTGTGTGTGTGTGTATTTACATTATATTGAAAAGTAAACCTTATCATGGTTTTACTACAGAGAAAGTTACATTGAACATCCACACAAGGCTTTTTATGTGGCTCATTATTCAACTCTTTTGTCTCTCAGCTGTCAATCACTGATTATTCAGGAGCTTTCCCGCCTCCACGCATATAGCCTTTCCCAAGCAAAAGTGTCTTAGAAATTGTAAATCAATATCTTGCTTTATGTGATTGAGTAGGCCATATGATTTTCACATCATTTTGAAAAAAAAAACTCTAGACTACTAGATCCTGTTTTGAAAAGTATTGGGAAAACATGTTTAGAATGAGTTTTGTGGACTTATATCAGTGACTTAAAAATGTTGCTTTTTCAAAAACCACGCATAAACATTTTTCTGTCAAAAATACAAACATGTATATACATGTTGATTATATGATATTGTAGCCCAGTTTGTGATGAACACAGTGTTATGAGACTTTTGCCATTAATATGTTTTCAAGCAACTGAAAAAAGCACAAATGTCAGTGCATGTCGAAACTTCTCAAGGGCCCTAAAAACCCCTTAGACCCCAGAGGGTTAAATCCAAACAGCTTCAGGATGACAAACAAAGGTCTTCTGAGGGTAATCCACGCGGTGTTGTTGTAGAAATATCCATATTTAAAACTTTATTAACGAAAATAACTACCTTCCGGTAGCTCCGCCATCTTAGACTCCTCTGTATTCAGGAGAGAGTATTAGCGTAGTGTACGCACTTTTCTTAGTGACGAATGACAAATTCGGAGGGTGGGGGCACAGAGCGGCAGCAGAGTAGGCTCCGTAGGCTGCGCAAGCTCTCATCCTGAATGCGGACGCGACTAAGATTTTTAATACGGAACGTATTTATTTTCGTTAATAAAGTTTTAAATATGGATATTT
This sequence comes from Paramisgurnus dabryanus, assembly GCF_030506205.2. NCBI lineage: Eukaryota > Metazoa > Chordata > Actinopteri > Cypriniformes > Cobitidae > Paramisgurnus > Paramisgurnus dabryanus. Next base: position 13,297,541 of record NC_133337.1, read on the forward strand.
CTACAACAACACCGCGCGGATTACCCTCAGAAGACCTTTGTTTGTCATCCTGGAGCCGTTTGGATTTAATTTGTGAAGGATGGATGCACTTTTTTGGATTTGAAGGTCGTGGACTATGGGTGTACCCCGTAACATTACATTTATTTAACTGAAAGATCTAAAACATTTTCTAAAATATCCAAAAATGTGTTTGTCTGAAAAACGATGGACATATGCAACTCGGACAGCTTGGGGGTGAGTAAATCATGGGTTTAATATCATTTTTGGCCGAACTATCCCTTTAAGGCTATATTTTCCTGTTTTCCAATGGGATTTTGTGAAGAGTGTTATTTTCCAAGGCTGGCTGACCCTTTGTCAGCAGCTGGAAGGAATCCCTGCAGATCCAATTGTACCAGTTGTGTGCCACCTAGTATCGATTACGGAAGATCAAGTAAAGTACCCAACTGAGAAGATATATCAGCTGCACATGTGGGCAAATATTAAACAACCAATGCTAACATCACAGCTGGACGATTTAGTCTTATGTTCGCTTCTTACGAATTGCTTGTAGGTGTTAAAAAGTGGAAAGATACGCTTCAAACAGATGTTTACCGGGAGCGTCCCATTCGTGTGGCTATTGATAAAGTCCACACTGTTGTTCTATGGTGAGTAATTATGTTTATTTAGATGCTGTTTGGTTGCGGCTGGTTATTTCAATGACTGACTTGTTGCACGTCGGTCTGTTAGTGCGGGGACTTTCCAAGTCCCAAAATGTGAAGCTAGACGAAGTAAACTGTGATTGGTTGTTTAACATTTCGGTCAAATGGCCTCATGGGCGGGCATTGGCCAAAAAAGCTGCCATGAATTCCAGACCTTCAGTACTGACACAAAACATGTACGGATATATTATGAAATAAAGGACAGTCAATAGAAGCACATTTAATGTATATAGATACAGTACTTCTCTAGCAATTTGATACCTAGATGAAAGTGCTTTTACATCTCAGCATTTCAGTAGTTACAAAGCTTCTGCCTTGTGTTTCTGACAGGAATTAAACATTTGTTCTCATATTTACTGTTCAAGGGCTTAAGTGAATATTTAAGTTTGTTCTAATTGATTCAGTCTTGTTGGTTAATTGACATCACATTCACATTCCTGTCAAACACTACATTTAACTCAAGACAGGGACCTATGACCTCCGATTCACAGCATGCTGTTCTTCAGAAGATTCATCATACCACACACACCCGGCTCATTTTTGGTCCACAGCACCATCAGATGGCCTGAGGTCTGGCCCCACATGTAAGCTTTTAACACAGGCAGTGGGGCAGAAGTGAGCAGCCCTTCACAAAACTGCAGTGATGCCTGAGGAGAAAAGACTCCAGAGAGATCAAACAGATGCTCTCCGATCAGAGTTCACTATAACTCTCCATAAAGATCTGTCTTCATATATATATATATATATATATATATATATATATATATATATATATATATATATATATATATACACGGCACACTCCTTCACAGCACTAATGAGTTATTTATTAGGTAGCACCCCAAAGCAGAACCTACAGCATTCCCAAACTCAACACCTAAGAACGTTTCACACAGTGACAAATTCCCAAAATCTCTCGAAGTGATTCCCTATCAAGCCCACAGTAGTTGCGTTTCCATTAAAGATTTGCACAAAACTTTTTTCATATTTCAAATTGCCTGAAAAAAACACCTCGCTGAGCGTACAAACTTTTTTGCGATATATGGAGTTTATGCGAAACAGCATGTTTCCATTGGCTGCATTTTCCATTTGTGCAGTTTGGAAAACTTAGCTACTGTCCCCTATTCTTAAACTGTTAACACAATGAATCCCGGTTTCAGTGTGTGTGTGAGTGCACTATTACAGCTCCAGCTGGTATCAGTTCTCTCATGCTGTCTGACTGTCCATTCTGTTCATCCACAAATCACAGCTTATAGGAGAGAAGTCTTTAGAGGTGAAAGTCAATAACAGTGATCAAGTTTAGGTGTTCACTACCAATCAGGCCAGATAGCAGGGCCACAAATATGTTTTATCAGCCAACCCCTCAGGTAAGAGAGAAAGAGCAAGTTTACTTTGCGGATGTAGCATATTGTGCTTTCACCATGGCAGTGTTTCACATTCTCACCTGAACCATGGCTGTTTGGGTACCAGGAATACAAAGCAGCAGCAGTTTTCCCATAACACATGCCGTTTCTGCTTATTTCATGTTAATCTTAAGTACCTATCCACTTTATTTTCAAACGCATATCTAAAGAGTCTTTAGTTTTATCAAATTTATAAGATAGATCAGCTGATTCTTACAGAATAAACCCAACCCCCTTGAGGTGTACTTCAAGCGGAGCAAGTCACAAGCAAGCACACACACAAAACATTCTCCTACTATCTCTGGATAACTTTTGATTTACTACATATTCGTGTCGTTTACATTATATGCACGTACGCGCCTATTGCCAACAAAAAACAGACATTTGATGCAGTTTTACTTACTGCCTGCGACTCATGACCCGGTTGGGACCGCCCCATTTTAACGAAATACAGCGTTAAACACACATGCACAATTCCCCTGCTACCCCAGATAAACAAACTACATCCATCGTTTTCATAAAGCTTTGGGGAGCTGAACAAGCTTAATTTTTTTTCACAAACAATATACCTACTTTGGTGGCGTTGATTTTGTGCCAGCTCTTGGTTAGGGTGCTTGCACTTTTCCGGTTAAAGTGCCTATATAAGAACTTCCACTGTACTTCAGTGTAACACTGAAATTGCCCATAAAAGAAATAAAGAATGATTGTTACTTATGAAGCTTATGCTAGAAAAAAACTTTCTGAAACTTGTACAAATGCATGCATCCAACTGTTTTTTGACACTTTGACTGTTTAGCATGAGGAATCCAACTCTTAAACAAGTCAGAACGCATAAAATGGCTTTTGTTTATATAAGGACTAGACATGCAGTTGCTTTAAGACATAAGAGTTTTAAAATTTACCTCACTATATAATCTAATAATCTTAAATCGCATTTACTTTCAAATATTAAATATTAAGAGATATAATCAACAAAAAATATTTTTTTCATACTTAGAATTATGATAAAAGAGATCAGTGAGCTGTAAACATTATCCTGAAACACTCCAGCAGTTTCTGCTCTTCATTTCCTATTCATCTTGATCAGTAATTAGATGCTGGTTATTATTTGACTTTTTGCTGTTTTGTTGACAGTCGGGTTAGAAAGTGAAACACAGCAAAAAACTGTGACATTTTTTGTAAACAGGGACAGTATCAGAGTTATGGTAAACTATTAAACTGCTCTGTCAGACACTTCCATAGAAGTATGCAGAGTAGAAAACAGTAATGTGTTGTAGGTATAATTAAAAGAAAAAAGTGTTGAAGATGTAGTTTATTGTATGTGTAAGCGGTCTTACTTGATCTGTCTGGCATGGGAGTCAGGCGCTATAACAAGGTGGCTAAAGGCCATGACCTCTAGCTAGTTTATTTACTGCACAGCTCTCACTCACAAGCTGGCCTCCATTACATTCACCTCCCTAATCCTCACTCCCATCCGGGTCACGGCACCACTGTAACCTGTCCTACTCAAAACCCATCTATACTGTATCGTATCCCCAGTTTGAATGCACTGAATCTTGGCACACAACAACACACATTTTAATAACACTCAATGGGGCCGGCACCTTTTTTTTCTAGGGCAAAGAATGCAAAGCTTGTCACATGTATGTAGCCCGTGTGGCGTCATTTTAAAATATGTTCAAAGTGTAATGCATTATATATTACAAATTACTGTAATTTAAAAGAAATTAGTTACATTACAATATTTCTATAGAAGACTTCTACAAATTGTACAATTTGAAGTATAACTCTTGTCTGGATGAACTATGCTTTAAAGTGTAATACCTACATGATTTTTCTAAACCCCTAACCCAAAGTAAATTCAATAGACTTAATTGCTTAAAAAGCACCGCTATAGAGTAAATGGCCATTGCTGGCTAATTTAATGTAGATAAGATAAACACGACTTAAACTGATTTTGTAAAGCTTTTCACTTGTGTTGCTACAGGAACACCCTATTTGGTTCAAGGTAAGTAAACAAATAAAGTTTCAATTCAATTCGAGACTCGAGCGGCCTGCTAATAATTTCTACTCTACTCTGGAGAAGTTCTAGCTTGTCTGAAACTCTTTTATAGAGAAGATAATTTAAAAGTACATCACACACACACACACACACACACACACACACACAAAATAAACACAAAAGCTTCACTACATCCTCTATGATAACAAACCCTTATATACAAACATCTGATCTTCACTTTTGGCTGATATTGGACTTTCAAGCAAAATAGAACACAAGAATAACAAACCAACCAACCAACCAACCAACCAACCAACCGAGCAATATAATTTATGATATATTGTCTCATATATGATATATTTGGTTAGCTCTCACTTAATAAGACAATTTGTGCTTATTTACAGGGTTCATATAGCAGATGCTTCAGGATCAATGGCATTGGCAGCCAAGTAAATTTCTTAAGAGGGTAAAAAACGCATTTTAGAAACTAACAAACACTTTATTGTTGAAAGCTGAACCTGATCAGTAGTGGCATATAGGATAAAGATTAAGTTGACACTCATTGAGGTTGTTGGCTTATTGTCTGGTATATCGTACAGCATGTGTGCTCTCTGTGAATAGATTTACTTATGTGAATTTGTGCCGCTTCTAGGAATCGCTTTATACTGCACTGTTTTTTTAAGTGATTACCTTACTGTCTGCATATTCATGCAATGCACAACTGAATTTGAATACACAAAAGATTGTGGTGTCTTGACTCAGTGCTGAATGTTCACTGTGACCTGAAACGCACGCTCATTTGGTCAAAGGCAGCAGAGGATTTGCAGCACAATGAGAGTGAAGTGACTTCCTGCATACTGATCAGTTAGCATCTTCACCCGTCGCATGTACTGCTCTGAGATCAGCTGGAGGAGACTTCAGGTTGTTTTGGTCTGAAGGGGCTCTCAAGGAGGTGAGAATAGGAAACTGGAGTTTCACAGATGGATTCTCACAGTGTGAACGGTATGAATTATGTATCTAGAGAGAAAACTATATGTGGAAGAAAAATCTGCTTGACTTTCAGAGATGATGGTTGAATTGAATCTTGTTAGCTTTCTCTCTGACTCTTTCTCTCCCTGGTTGTTGCTTTCTGAGTGTTGTGGAGGTTTTGGTGACTCTGTGGAATGGACCAGAATGTGAGAAGGATTTGGGGGTCACCACATCAGCTTGATGTTTTTTCTGGCTTATTATCACTTAAAAGTGCACACAGTGTTTTAAAATAGTCTTTTAACACTGTAAAAACTATTTTGAGACAATTACTACACTTCCAGGCACAAACCAAGCAAAAACATGCAAGTGAAGCTGTGACCGAGATAAAGTTTGCTCATTCTGTATCAAAGATTGGGTGTAAAATTCTTCTGTTTTGCTTGTTCGAATGTGTCACATGGATAGGAGGAAGATCAATCTTAACTGCATAATATTATGCGTACTTTGCCAAAGACAGACTATCATCATTCAAACTTCAGCTGTGTTTGAAGATTCTGAGAAATATTACAATTATTGCCACAAGGATTCTATGTTCGACACTGAGATAAAAACACATCAACGTGTCGAGCATAGAAATATATTTCATGCATGAAAAGAGACTTGCTTATAGTGGAATATGTATACTGTAAAAAATGCAGCATAAAATTAACAACTTGGTTATGCAAGTCAAGTCAACCTACTATTCTAAGTGTTGACATGTGATAAGTTGACATAACTTATAAAAACAAGTAGAAATTGTTTAAATTTGTTTAGTTAAAGTAACATAAAAATATATGTTCACACTTAAAAAATTATTTTAAAGGTTATTCGTTTTGCTTAACCATTGTGCCCTGTCCTTAACCTGGTGCCATGTGGTGATCAACAGTACAAATGACAAATTGTACCCCTTTGCAACAGGAAAAAACACCAACAATCAAGAATGCATGATTATTTTGCCATCAAATTTTTTTGTTATAATGGAAGTCAATGGGGAAAAACAGCTACTAACAGTAAATGGGGGGGGGGGGTAAAATCTGATGCTGCACAAAAACTAAAATTTCAAAACATTTTCCCAAAATGTGTGTCAATATAAGATTGGTCACCAAAAAAGCATTCCACTTGCTGAAAAACAGAAAAAGTTGTGGCCAATTTAAGACTCAAAAGCACCCCATAGTGGATGAAAACATCCCCAACAATACTGAAGGGTTAACCCTCTGGGGTCTGAGGGGTTTTTAGGGCCCTGGAGAAGTTTAACCTGCACTGACATTTATGCTTTTTTCAGTTGCTTAAAAACATAATAAAATGGCAAAAGTCTCATAACACTGTGTTCAGCACAAACTGGCTACAATATTATATGAGCAACATGTATGTTGTCATTCTAAACATGTTTTCGTAAGACTTTTCAAAACAGGATCAGAGTTGGAAACCAGAGTTTTTTCTTCAAAATGATGTGAAAATAATTCTGCCTACTCATTCACATAAAACAATATATTGATTTACAATTTCTAAGACACTTTTGGTTGGGAAAGGCCGTATGCGTGGAAGCGTGAAAGCTCCTGAATAATGTGATTGACAGCTGAGGAAACAAAAGATTAGCATAATGAGCCGTATAATTAGCCTTGTATGAATGTAACAGGAATGTAACTTTCTCTGTAGTAAAATCATAATAAGGTAAACTTGGTAATTTTAGTAAAGCACAAAATTTTGTTTTTATTGGGAGTAGACAGAAAAAACTACACACTTTAACGTTTTAAATGATGAATAAATCATTTGTATGTCCAAAACACAAAGCAGAGTAATCTAAGTCTCTTTTCGGAGTGATTAAAAAATAAAGAGTTTGCCCACACCGCAGTTGACCCCAAGGTGTTAAACAGCGTAGTTTAATGCTACACATTTGTTTTAGTTTTTTGTTCAAACACAATGGCAATGCATAATATTGACATAAATGTGTAATTCTCTGACATAACTTAAGTCACGTTCTGTTGGAGCATAAATAACACCTGCAAAAAAGCTCAAAGTTCACTGCCAGGCAATATATTTTCTTTAACAGAATTCGCCTTTCAAAGCCTACAGCGAATGGCCGGTTTGGACTACAGCCCTCAACTTCGCGGTTGAATTACATCAATATAAGAGTTTTTGACTAAACTCCGCCCACAGGAATACGTCAGTCGCCAGCATAAGCTCAAACGGCTCTGCTAAGATAAGCTGCTATCGAATCACAACACACTAAACAAACTATACATCAGAACTCAATACGTATTTCTGAAGGAGGAACTTTATAGGACAAGAGAGACATCAGCCAAGATGTCATTTAAGGTGAGCTTCCTCTCAGCACCATTCATTACATATGGTAAAAATAAAGAAATGTTCATTTTATTATTTTAATTGTCCAACAAAAGCAAGTAAAGTTAGTTGGCTTAACGCAAATGAATTTCAACAAAAGTTGAGTGAACTTAATTTTACTTGTAAGTACAATTCCCCCAGCTTATTTTCAGATCAATAAATTCAATTGTGTGAAAATAGGTGTCATAATTGTATTTTATTAACCCCCAAAAATTGTGAGTGTACATTTCAAACACTTCAGGACCATGTGAACAGATTGACACTGCCTCACTAAAGTAAAATAAGATGATTACATTTTATTTAAAACTGAATGGGTTATATAAAAGATAAAGAATAATGTAATAAGAGGATGGATGGATTCATCACAAAGCACCTATGTGCCCTTATCAAAGTGTCTGAGCTCAGCAGTCTTCAGGCTGTGAGAGATTGTTGGGTCAGAAAGCTGACAGAGCAAACATAAAAACCAGCATGAAACTGAGATGCAGAAAAAGTAAAATAATAAATAAGAAAGGAGAGAAAAAGTAAACAAAAAAAATATCTACGTCACTGCATGTCAAGATGTTAGGACCAGGAAGTCAGGCTCTTGTTAAATATGTATGAGAGTTTTGAGGGGAAAGAAGTTACTTTAAGCTGTTTGACAGTGATGATACAATTCTGATCTGATTGACATGGCCCTATACTCTGATACTGCATCTAGACAATAAAATCCAAATGATTTTAAATACTATTTTTGTATAAATTGTAAAGGATTAATAATTGTAAAGGATTAATAATTGCTGACACTCTTAAAGGAAAACGCTACCGTTTTTCAATATTTTACTATGTTTTTACCTCAACTTAGACTAATTAATACATGCCTATCTGTTTTCAATGCATGCACTTGTACAGCTCCTCGTGAATGTGTTAGCATTTTGCCTAGCCCTATTCATTCTTATGACAGGGATGAATTTAAAAGCCACCAAACACTTCCATGTTTTCCCTATTTAAAGACTGTTACATGAGTATTTAAATGAGTAAGTATGGTGGCACAAAATAAAACTTTTGTTTGGAGCCATAGGAATGAATGGGGCTAGGCTAAATGCTAACACATTCAAGAAGCGCTGTACAAAGATTAAAAGTGCACGCATTGAAAAAAGATAGGTGTGAATTAATTCATCTAAGTCGAGGTAAGAACATAGTACAATTTTGAAAAACAGTGGTGTTTTCCTTTAAGACAAATGCTGAGTAAAGGGAGAAGTGAAGGACAGGTAGAGATGAGAGCCATTGTCAGTTTGTGGCAGAAGTCAATGCACGTATCCCAGAATCCCCTAGAGTGAAGTGCGATCTGGAGAGCTCTATTAGTGTTGAAGAGAAACGGGAAAACGCAAACACTTCAACCACGAAACAACAGACTGCACACACACCAGACAAGGGTTTCCATTAGCTTTCACAAGGTTTTCTTTCCTTTACAGTACAAAGCAAAGACTAAACATGCTATACAAGTACAGTTGTGTGCATTTGAGCAGTTCTTCTGCACTAACTGATGTAAAGCTGTCAAAAACCACAGGATCAAAGAGGAGTTCAGTAAACCCTATCAACTCCAGGTGACCCTCTGCTACCCTTATTCTGGAAAAGTGACAGGCAGATATGTTGAGTCAACAAAATGTTCTTCTCTGACCTAAAGTTCACTACTTCAACAGCTGCTCTCCGAAGAGATGCCAGGTCACACCCCTCTCAAAGACAAAAGCATTTGAAAAGGTGAATAAAGACAAAATCGACAAAACAGCTTGTCAAAAAGGGAAAAGAGAGGGAAATTGGGGTGGTGACAGAGAAAAAGCAGTTTGAGAGAGATGTAGAGATGGGCACACAGACAAACCATGCTATGAAAGAACAGATGGATTGTACTGGATTTTTATACTATGAAACCCTGAATCCAAGTTTCCAAAAGATGATCACAGAAAACACCAACAGAATTAAAATGTAGAATAACAAAGTTTTATAGACATTATAATTTTTAAGATAATTTAATAGGAAGGGAGAAGGGACTTTTTGACGAAAATAAGGCCACATTTCAGGCAGAATTAAACTGGTTATGACAATACTTGCATTAATTCTGCTAATAAGCAATTGTTCTTTTATTTAACTTCTGTTACAGTATATGCTAATCGTGACATTTCCAAAACTACTTTAGAATATTTCATAAAAATCCACTTTAGATTTTTTTGTTTTTATGATCAAAACATCAAATTAATTGCACATGCATAAAACTGTGTACTAAATTTGCTATTCAGTTTCTGCTTTGATCTGCAGAAGTGTTTTAACTACTGCTATATTTATCCACAGTTTCTAAAGATCTTGTAAGTGGTTTTAAACTCCATGCTCCTCAACTCTCATATCTGTGTACCATAACAACACATTCATTTTAACTTCACTGAGGCAGTTGTTCTAATAACTCATGACAGATTAAATTATTAATGTAAACAATCTGACCAGTCTCTTTAAAGGTCACGTTCTTCCTGATACCATTTTTTAAACCCTAGTTAGTGTGTAATGTTGCTATAATAGCATAAATATACCTGCAAAATGATAAAGCTCAAAGTTCACTGCCAGGCGATATATTTTCTTCAATAGAATTCCTCTTTAAAAGCCTACAACGAATGGCCGGTTTGGACTACAGCCCTCTATTTCCTGCTTTAATGACGCAGTAAAATAGTTTGTTGACTAAACTCCGCCCACATGAATACGTCAGTCACCAGCTTTGGCTCAAACGGCTCTGCTAAGCTAAGCTGCTATCGAATCACAACACACTAAACAAACTTCACAATCAGAACTTGTTACGTATTTCTGAAGGAGGGACTTCACATAACAAGGAAGACATCAGCCTGTTTTGAGGACAGTAAATTGTGTGAAAAATACAGCTTTTTTACACATGAAACATGAACACATGTTATATTGCCCACTATAAACACAATCAAAGCTTCAAAATCACAGACAGAACGGGAGCTTTAAATGAGGAGCTCAGACGGAAATGCCACTAATTGGCACTATTGTAAAAAATGAGATAATGATAATAATGACACCGAATCCCGGTCTCAGGCCATTCAGAATTTTTTTTTTGCAAAATCCATTAAGATAAAATATGCAAATTTACAAGAAAACATGTCAGACGCACTTAGGTGGGCAATCACACAGAACGTGTTTTTAATGACGGACCGCACTGCCGTTATTTAATTGACTTTAGAAAAGATTTTTTGTAAGGTGTTTTTTTAAGCAACCATAGAGTCAGCTGTCCTGTCAATCAAATATTGAAGCGTGTGCTCTTTTGTTGTTAACTGTTAGACAGTGGGTGAGTGCAGTCTTCGGTTGTACCAAGCAACTATAATTTTCTCACCACAACGAAAAGACCCGCCTCTCCTCTCTTGCGATTGGACAATGGAAAATCATGAATGATGCCGGGCACTTTTCCTTTCAGAACGCTCCTGCAAAAATTATTGGCACTCAGCGCGGATAAACAGCGCACAATGCTTATTGCCAATAAAAAAAAAACTTTCAAAAAAGGTGCCTGCCATCGCCATAAAGACGTTTTGTGTCATCCACCCCTTAGAGTATTTTGCATCTTTAATGTTGTGATTTGAAGAATTGCATCTTGACCAATTCCTTGCATTCCAAAATAGTATTAGAAATAATTAGTATGTCCCAAATTAGGGCTGTAACGATTTATCATGCAAATGCGCGTTTTCTCAATTAATGAATTTGAATGAATTACGGTGAAATGCCGCCACATCCAAAAGCCAGGGGGCACTCACGTGCAGAAACTCCCTTTGTGCCACAGAAGAAGTAGCATTGCAAACGCTATTCCAGGGCTGCGTTCGAAACCGCATACTGTACAGTAGGTACTTAATAAGATGAAGTACCTACTTACTTGCCATTAAAACAGTAGGTACTGTATAGTATGAATGCTGGTAGTATGAATGAGATTCGGACATACTACATCCGCCATGTTGCTACATCACGTGACATACGTCGTCATCACGTCCTGTCATTCCAGCGCGAAAACAGCCGCATGCCTCTTCTTCTTCGTTGGATAACTCCTCTCCCGGGGCATCATGGGATAGTGAAGTGTCCATCGTATGCACACTGCAAAATCTAATCGTAAGTAGTAGGTCATCCGGGTACTTTTCGCATACTGTTTTTCGAATACAATGTATTCGGACATACTACTTGCCTCGCCTACTGCTTTTCGCGTACTATATAGTATGAAGTAGGCGGTTTCAGACGCAGTACTGGAAATGTCTACAGGAATATGATTATCGCAGTTCTTCGGATTGTTCAGGGTATTTTCATGATAATAAAGAATATTTTGAATGATTTTGTTTAACGAGTGTTGCTTTTTTAGATGCACGTTATAAACAACTCCAACTCATGATTTTAGATTGATAAGGACTTCTAACTGACCAAAACGCCATAGTACACACACAAGCTGCGCATGAAACACAGAATCGCGATGCAGAATCGATTTTAGGCAGGTCTTTTCAATGGGACATGCGATATATCGTTACAGCCCTATCCCAAATCATAGTATGTTGAAATGAGTATCCTTGGTACGCGGGGATGGTCTACTGCTTTTCGTAAAAATTTGACGAGCAGATCAATGCACACTCTAATGGCTTATATTATTCACAACTCATTACAAGAGGGAGGAGTACTTGATCAATAAAGCAATGAATAAATCAAAATTAATGTATTAAGATTTAATACAATAAGTGATATAGACCTCCAATTCCTTCCAATATGCAGCAACTTTGCAAAACCAATAAAGAGGAGTGGACCAACATTCTACAGGCCACAATCAACAACCTGATCAACTCTATGTGAAGGAATGAAAAGTGACATTTAAGAGCACAGCATTTAACAAAGTTAAACATTATTCAACCCTTGGCGCTCAGTGCAGAATAAATGCTCAGAGCTTTGCCACTGGCCACCTTTTTAAAAACACAGTGCTTCCATTGGAAACAACTGAAATAAAATGGTCTCATGAAAAATGTATTTGAGATCTTTGCACTTTTTTGCATGCCAGATTGAAGATCTCCGTTTGTGTCATTGATGTAATAATTGACTTCATTTCAAATACTAAATGACTTCATGCTGAGGGAGTTTTGATCCATTAGCAACAAGACTCTTAATTTTTAATCACACTGGATGTGATCATTAATTCATGCATGACATCAACAAGCTTTTTGGAATCACAAAATACTCACTAAAGAGCTTATTATACATAAACCCAAAAGAGTTTAATGTGCTGGGTAGGAGATACAAAATATTCACAAATTCACGCATCAGATAACATTCTGCTCTGACCAGTTTTAAGTAGTCAATGATATACGTAAAGTTGCACAGGTTAAAATTTGTTTGGAGGAGTATGTGACCATGATAGCACTTACTTAATACTGTACAGTGTATACTGCATACTACCAGAGACAAAACATGCAATACATACATATCTCTCAAATAGTTCTCCAGTATGCTAAAAAAATTGGCAAACCCAATCAAATAATGAGACAAGAAAGAGATGTTAATCTTTACGCCTGATATGGTTGGAATATCACCTATCAAATGGACATCAGTTTATGTTATGAAGATTTGAGAAGATGTGTTTAGGATTTGTTTTCTCCTGTTATTAGGCTAAAGTATATCTTGTGTTGTTTATATAGCAGTGTGTGTTATAGATTCAGGACTGTAGCTGCAGGCCACAGCCACTCTCTCTTTCATAGTCCCTCCAACATTTCTGCTCATTTCCCTTTATCATACATTTACAAGTTTGGCACTGTTGCCTCTGACAGGGGTCCACAGATCCCTGGATGATGTTACATGAGCAGCTAGAAACAGATGAGACCTGACTAACTGACACCGCTGTGGGAATACCTAATTTATTCAGCTCAAATGCACACACACACATGCACACTCACACACGCACGCACGCACACACGCACACACACACACACACACACATAGAGTTTATAAAACTAATAAAACAGAAATAAGTGGTGCCACATAAAGTAAGATCATTTCAACTCTTAGTCTTCACTGCCAAATACATTTTGTTTAATCACTGAAAGAACGAATCGACCCAACTGTACACTGAGGAAAAAGCCCAAGGAAAAATGCTCTGTAAATGATTCATGTTTAAATCTAAAAAGGACTGTCTACAGAATAAATAATACTCACTAAAAGCACTCTAAACTGCACTGAACATTAACTTTTATGAAGTTTACTTGTGAACTAACAAACCAAACCAATCTCAGACAAAACAGATGAGCTGTTGATTTAATTTCTTGCATTTAATTTCAAGATATTTGCAGTAAACCTCGAATTCAACTCTAATGTGATGAAAACAGTGAAATGTGATATATTGAGTTGTATATAATCAGTTTAAAGAGCTCCAATTCACGATTTTACATTTCCTTTTGTGTATAAGTGTATAGTAGTATATGTTAACAATATCCAAAGGGTATAAACTCCAAAGTAAACGATGACGCAAGTTAAGGTCTCCAACGTAAATCTCTTTTCTTGGAATACAACAAACACATGATTGTAGGCAACAGTTTACTTCCTAGGATTGGTGATGTAGTAAAGATTGACATTATCATAATTCCTTCCGCTTTGACTCACAGCCTGAAATGTAACGCCTGTTAGCATTGCATTGTGAGCGAATCTTTCAAACATGGTAAGGAGCGTCACATTTCCGGCTGACATCAGAGGTATTCAGGCCAATCACAACGTACAGATTAGCTGGCCAATAAGGGACACAGCGCTTGTCAAATTGATGAGTTTTGTGCAAAATCAATGCGTTTGAGGAAAGCAGTATATCTGGAGCTACAAAAACGTACGGTATGTGGAAAATAATGTGTTTTTTTAAACAAACCAAGCAAACACATTGTATTACTGTAAGCTGTTCGCCAGTTACTTACTGTAGATTTACATATATTTGTGCTATTTACTGGCAACAGTTTGTTCAAAGTTAAATGAACAATAAACATAAGTGTTATTCTGTAAAAACTTAAACTAAACTATCAGTCGCATGCAAAGCATTCTGGGAACCAACATTTGAAGATGATTTCTGGTTCCCAGAATGCTTTGCATGTTATTTTATAGTTTTATTCTGTAAAGACTTGTTAATGTTTAATATTCTGAACAAATATAACTGAACAAACTGTTTCCGGTAAATAACATACATTTCAATCTACAGTAAGTTACTGGCAAACAGCTGCATAACTACAGCAACAATATGTTACGGTAACGCAGAGGCTCTGAAACATGAGACACTATTTACATAGTGGCTGCATTTACAGTGTAGGATGTGTGAAATGTGTGTGTGTGTGAAATGTGTGTGTGTGTGAAATGTGTGTGTGTGTGAAATGTGTGTGTGTGTGTGAAATGTGTGTGTGTGTGTGTGTGTGTGTGTGTGTGTGTGTGTGTGTGTGTGTGTGTGTGTGTGTGTGTGTGTGTGTGTGTGTGTGTGTGTGTGTGTGTGTGTGCGTGTGAATGCTCAAAATGTGATCCCTGCATTTAACCCATTCTAGTGAGTGGTAAATACACGCACTGCAAGTCGTGAACACACACACACACACACACACCCACACAAACACACACCTGGAGCAGTGGGCAGCTATAACTGCAGAGCCTGGGGAGCAACTAAGACTAAGGGGCCTTGCTCAAGGTCACCTTAGTCGCAAATGAGACTTAAACTGGCAACCGTCGTGTTACTAGCCCGACCCTATCCATTAGGCTATGACTGCCCTACAGTGTGAAGCCCAGACTTTCTCCTCTCAGTCACAACAATCCAATTACAGGATTACATCACTCATTATTCAACAGTCCTCTTCAAGCCAGTTTGTCCTGATGTAATCCGTATTACAAATTGAGATTCCTTCTGAAAGCTTTTTTAAAAATGGTCTGTGGGAGGAACACTGAGTACCCAACGTAAATCCACACAGACACAGACAACATGCAAACTCCACACAGAAAACCACTTATGGTTCTACAGAGGTGCTACATAGGTGCTCTGTAGCACTAAAAATGGTTCCCCTATGATTATGAGATTTGGTACTATTTAGCAAAAAATTAAGTGTACACCTCCCAAGTGGGGACTCCAAACTTTTTTTTATTTTATGTTTCACTATATTTGTGAGGACATAAAGGCTCTTTAAAATATATAAACAAATCTCTACACAAACACTAACGCACACACAAAGTAACTTTATCTGTTCTCAATGAGCTCTTAAGGGGGTTAATGGAAAGCAATATTAAGATTAGGATTTTTATTAAAATACAAATTTCTGGGAAGGAGAAATGGTTAATGGTTCAAAGTTTCCTTTTATAGCTGAGGTTTATTGATGTTGTTGATGTAAGCTACTCTTCAATTCCCATTATAGCCGTAGACTCACCATAAAGCTAGTGCACACAAATACACACAATCTAAAGATAGAAGTAGTATTTAAAATGATGGGAAACATCACTGTGTTCAACTAGCCCTACCAAACTTGTGTCTTTGTGTACGGTTGTGCAGCTTGAAAAGCAGCGACTTGAAAACGTAGTCTCATTACTGCAGTTCAGGAGAAAGATCACCAATTATCCCATTCATGATTTTACATATCCTTTGGTGTTTAAGTGTGAATTAGTACATGTATATAATATGCAAATGGTACATATGCAAAAGTAAACCATGACGAGAGTTATTGTCTCCAAAGTTAATCTCTTTTTTTTGGACTACAACAAACACACGGATTCTAGGCAACAGAGCATGACCGACATTATCATAATTCCTCCCACTTTGACTCACAGCCTGTAAGTTAACTCCTGTAAGCATTGCATTGTGACAGAATCTTTCAAACATGGTACTCAATTTAAAAAAACAAAAAGGTAAAATGTGTATTTTTCTCATTTTCCATTTAAAAATATGTTGGGGGTCCTGGGATAGATTATAACTGATACAGTTGGTCACAAACACAGAAGCAGGTACAGAAGATGATAAAAGAGATTAATAGAAAAAGTGGAAAGAAAAGGATCAGTAACAAGTCATGACAATGCCACAGGTAATATGTATAATAAAATAATAACGATATGTAGTATAATATAAAAATAATAAAAGCCAGAACTGAATTGTGAGAGGTCAACTTGCAAAGGCTACTTGAGCAAAAATGAGAAATTGACCTACATCCGTCGAAATATCTCAGTAATGCTGGTATATATTGACAGCTGTACACAAGAGTCCTTAAAGTATGTCTGTTGTACCAGAACTTCAGATGTTCAGTCTTTCAGTCTATAATGTCTCGTTCTCGTAGATACTGAACTCACAAGGCATTTTAACTGAACCTCCAACAAGACAAAAATCCAATAATTCTCACGTGTTTACATACTGTAATCTCCTCATACTGTACAGCTGGCCCTGAGGTGGCTACAATAAATGTCATCATCATCATGCATTGGATGAGAAATCTGAATGTCACATGCACCAGGGTTTCCCGCAGCACTTTTCAGTTCGGGCGGCCCACCTTAGCTGGGATACCCTACCACCTTAACCAGGTCGTCCAAAAAAAAAAAAAAATCGCTGCACAAAAGGCCGTCAAGTGCATCTCTGAGAATAGCATGGACCCGTTCGCACTGCGAGCGGGCACGCGCCACATGGCCGAAATGAGAGAAAGACATGGTCCGTCAATGTCTGGAGGATAACTAGCCTGTTGTTAAACATTTAATTCATTAATCATCTAGTATTTGTTAATTTTTCTGTCATAGTTTTTTCAAAATTGAGTTTTATTTGAGTGTTTTAAATAAAAATATTTTCATGATGCGTACGCCCCGCCCCTTTGATTGCCACGCCCCCGGTCCGCCCACCTGCACAACCCTACCACCTTAACTAACAAATTTTCTGCGGGAAACCCTATGCACATTATTGTTTTGGGTATGCACAGATAATAAGACTAAGGGGGCTTTCACACTGGCAGTTTAGTATAAAATAGAAAACAGTTTGCATGAATAATTTGTAATGCGGAGTCGGCAGCGCACCAGGAGGAGGTGGTCTGAGCTCGGTTGCAATGGAACAGTGGAGCGGTTCGCGTGAATGTGAAATCACGTCCGACTCGGGCATGCATTTAAGCCAACGGCGATGATCGTTAGTTTCTACAACGCACGATTACCATGACAACGGATGAATTCTGCAGTCCAAAGCACATATGCGCATGCAGCTGTTGCTCTCTCTACAGTGCATGATAAAAATGATGCCAATCACGCTGTGTGCAATGGTGAAGATGTGAGATAAAAGGCATAGTTCACCCAAAAAATGATTAACATAAAAGAATCTATTTTGATAAATGATGATTAACACACACAGTACCACCAATTTCTGTTCCTTTAAACTGTTGGCATTTGTCAAGACCACAATATCCTTTTGCATTCATCCATATCTGTCCCTAACATGCTGCTGTCAAGATGCAAGAAGAGAAGAGACTAGACCAGGTCAGCCTTTTCTGTTTTATTATTGATCTCAATATGAGAAGCACTTACTGTATATACTGTATATCTCTCCGATATACAGTATCACCTTCCTCCCAAAAGACATGCTACTCAAACATTTACACCGTCTAGTCTCTTTTCTCTTGATCAACACATGATGTGCTCCATTAGTTTTCACCGAAGTCACCTGTAGATATGGACTACAAACACGACAGAAAACCATACCAATGACCAAGACTAAATATAACTGGGCATAATATGTTTTCCACCATAAGCTTATGTGTGTTCTTAAGAAGCAACTTTCTGAGGCACTCAAAGTGCTTCATTCTCAACTACAGATTCATCTTATTTGATACAAATTGTTGTTTGAGCATCAAACATACTTATACATAACATGATCATGCTGTGTGTGACCTGCATTAAAGGAAAAGTTCACCCAAAAAAGAAAATTCTGTCATTATGAAATTACCCTCAAGTTGTTACAAACCTGTATAAATGTCTTTGTTTTGTTAAACACAAAGGAAGATATTTGAAATCAAGCAGGAAACAGGAGCACCATCGGCTTACACGCAGTAGTAAGAAAGAAAAATACTATATACTGTAAGTCAATGGTGCTCAAAAACGGTTTGGTTACAAACATTGCTCAAAATATCTTCCTTTGTACTCAACAGAAGGAAGAAATTTAAACAGGTTTTGTAACAACTTGAGAGAGTAAGTAAATGACACAATTTTCATTTTTGGGTAAGCTATTACTTTAATAAAAAAATTCTGGAAGTTTTAATCGAGCAAAGTGTATTAAAGGTATAGTTTACTTAAAAGTTATGTAATTTAATCACCCTCAATTTTTTTCAAACACAAATATTAATAACCACATATCTGGAGCACTATTCACTTCTACAGCATTATGTTTTCCTACTATGGAAGTCAATGGTGCCCAGATCTGCTTGGTTATAAACATTCTTCAAAATATCTTCCTCAGCAGAAATAAAAGTTTATACAAGTTTGGAACAACTTGATGGTAAGTAAATGTTGACAAATTGTTTGTTCTCTCTCTTTTAACCCACAATTGATCATTATACAAAAGTAATAAATACAATAACAGTGAAGTTCAAATTCTGTACATTATTTTATTAATGTTGTAACTTGTTATTTCTTTGTTGAGTGCATTTGTGTGTCTGTGAGAGAAAATGAATGAAAGTGAAGACTAGAGAAGGGGAGAGTGTGTTGTAGTGCTCTCTCTTTCTTTGGTCTGTCACTACAGAAGCAGCTCTGATTAAGTTGCTCTAATTGGTCTCTGTTTAAGATTCGGTAGGTGACCAATGAGTCAATTTGATGAATGAGCCGTGTCACAGTTTGTGCCGTTAAAATTGGTATGCCAGCGCATGCCAACAGCCGTGAATACAAGCAGATGAGCTTTTAAGTAAAAAAAAGCAAATGATATAAAATTAATCATCTTAAATAACCTCTTATTGTCAATGTGTTACAACTAGGGGTGTGACGGTACGCAAAAATCACGGTTCGATGCGTACCTCGGTTTTGGCTGCACGGTTCGGTTCATTTTAGGTACAGTAAGGGGGAAAAATGCATACATTAAACTGCAGGTTGTTTATTACTATAAACTTTTTTTTACAATTTGTTTACACTTTTTTAAAACACTATTAAAATATTATAATTAAAATGTATATAAAATAAAAAAGAATACTAAATAAAATACTGCTGCAAAGTTCTCCACTAAACTTTTTCATTATTTTATAACAGTAGGTAAATCTTTTCTTTACCTTCTCTTAAACTTTTTCTACTAAAACCTTGCACTAAACCAACAAATTCAATTCCTGAATACATTATGAACTATTAGCCTACATTTTTTCCACCAAAAAATGTTTCTGTTTTGATTTATTTTGATTTTTTTTAAGTCACAGTATTGAATTGGTAATGTACCTGTATAAAAATATTCCTGCTCTATGTGTAACTGCATAGCAAGCAACATGATGATATACTTATTATACAATCATATTGAGATGAGGGAGTTGCATACATAGCCATCTTTTATCTTTTCCACGTTTCTCCTAATCTTTGCTTGTGTCGCCCATGTAAGCTGTGACTTAAACTAAAGAACCCCTCCGCAGCTGAGTAACCCCGGTTACAGCTCTTCTCTGTCCTGATCAGATTAAATGATCGCATTGTGACAATGACATGATTGACGTGAGGTGCAGATGACAAATCTGATCACCCATTCCGTTATTCTCGCCGTCACAGAAAGCGCAGCTCATGATTGCGTAGCAACGAAAGACGCGCAACCTCGCACTTTTGAAACAAAAACAGCGCGTTGACACATGTGCTTTTAGACGCAACACGTAAACGACCCGTAAATGTTAACATCAAATCAAACGAATATACAACTAAGTAAAAAAAAATCTTTCTGCGGGCCGAATTATGTTATATGTTTGACAGAAGACTTGCGCTGAACGCGAAGACTACCGCCACTTAATATGTTTGTGTGGAAGCACGAAAATTGACCTATGTTCCGCACACAAAAGATGTGCACCGTGCCAAAAGCCCTGTACTGAAATGGTGCGGTATGAATACACGTACCGTTACACCCCTAGTTACAACAGACTATTCAGTCTGTGCATCCTTGTGTTTTCTGTCAGGCACTTGGGCCAACATGCATCTGTTCCTTGCATGCTGTACTTAACCTGCACACTTTAATTTCATTTCTCAGTGCATTTTTGTCTTGCTCGCATGAGCAGAATGTCCCTGTTTGGAGACCTGAAGGAGTGCAACTGCTGCCACTCTCAACACACAGATGGGGCCTTCACATAACAGCAGGGAAAATTACATCCACATCGCTTCTCACATGAGGCCTAACTTCACACTCAAACCATCTCACCCATGAAATAGCCAGGCACACACAATATCATGATTAAAACACACCAAAAGTTTAAAGGGGACAGAGAATGAAAAACCATTGTCTACCCGCATTCACGAACATACAAAAAGTGCTAGACATGCTAAACATCTCAGTCTCATAGAAATTCCTCTTTTACAAATGTCAGCCAGAAAATGGCCCAATCTGAAAAACTGATGCTTATGACATCACAGGCATCTCACTGCCCCTCCACTTTAAAATAATTGGCTAAATTTTTTGAGTGGCAGCAAAGTCAGCCAATCAGTAATGAGATTGCAAGTTTAGCCAGTAGGGGGAGCCAAATAGGTGCAAAACCACTTGTTTAAAATCCCCCACCCTAATAGAGCTATCTGAGAGAGGTTTTTATGAAGCTTCTAAGGCATTACAGACCCAAACAAAAAACTTTTTGTCTACATGTCACATCACAGAACAAGGATAAATACCCCATTCAATCAGTCTATGTCACCTTTAAAAATGAACACGTTGTGTCCATGATGTGATATTTTAACAGTTAGCCTGTGTGTTTTGTTATCAATTGACAGTTAAGCTCAAGAGAAATGAAGGTGATGAAAATCGCTGGCCTCATTAAACAGGTCATCCTGTTGGAGAAGATTCAGTGAAACAATCCTTCAGGACATCAATCAATAAAACATCCATGAAGAAAAACACTCATTAGGAGCAAGAGATTGTTAAAAAATATACCAACGCAGGCTGTCAGTGGGATATTGATCATCCTGTAACCTTCACAGCATGACCAGTCATTGAATCTATTAAGCAAGTGCTCCATACTGTAGCTATGCAAGCTAACAGTAACAAAACCAGTACATTTTACAATACATCTTTAAATAGCTGTATTATAGATATAAAGTCCAAGTAAAGCTTTTGAACACCACCCATTTTGAACAAGCACCAGACAAACAAGGACAGCAGCTATGACAAGTATCGGATGGATATGCTGGATTCTGAAACATCGTGGCTGGTTGAACAGCTACCATCTTACAAAACACAGATAAAGTGCCTAGTTAACATGCAATCTTTGGCAGGGGAAATTAAAGTAAAAAAATATTTTTCAGAGAGAAATTACTAAAATGTGTATTTTTTTAGTATTCGGTTTATAAGGATCTTTACCCCATTAAAAAAACAGAGCAATGTTTTGATAAATTTAACATGCAACCCACATACACACACACACATATATTTGAAGGGAAAGCAGGCAAGCGTGGGAGGAGAGTGACAAACAGATAACCAGAAAGATTGATTCCTATATTCAAATGCGTGCAGGAAACTGACAGAAATTCAATGGAGCGAGAAAAAGCTACATACAGTACCACCCACACATCAATCATCAATACTTCCACAAACACACCATACTTTAACTCTACATGTATACTGTATGCTGTGTCCTCTAACTTCTAAAACCAGAACTCAATAATATGTGTTTAGGATCAATAAACACGAGACCTGGATTGTTACTGACACTCCTTGACATCTCTTTTCCAGAAGCACAGAAAAAAGCAACCCAGTTTCCCTCGAGGGAAACACATATTGCCCATGTCAAACGCTTCACTAAAGCCATACAAAGCTGAAGCACACTTCACCGCCCCTCTTACCTAGTTTAGGGAGGGAATATTTGACTTTGAAGTAATCCTGGTAAAACTGCAGGAGTCTCTTGGCGATGTGCAGTGCGTAGTCCCCTGATCCGCTCTGGATGGCGTCAGGTCTGGCGTACAGCCGGATCTACAACATGAAAAGAGAGAACAAGGTGATGAAGAAACTTGTATGGCAACATCTTAGCTGCCATCTTGAATGGGTCTCCAATGCGCCCCCCCTGCATTTATTTCTACTGAGGAAGGTGTATCTCCAACTACAATAATCATAACTATCAACATTTTTACCGGATTTTGGTTACACGTAAGTAACGTTAATTTCAATGACATATTATAAATGGTAAAATACCAGAAGTATTGTAGAATCTTACTTCTGAAAGGTAATCCCATGCGATCTGGTATCAATACTGCAGTGGTTATTGCAACCATAAGCTGCACAAAATACGGGCATAGTTGCTCGCTCTCCGAGTACTCTGACTCTGGGGCTAACGTGGAGTGAAGAGACCCAACCAATATGGCGCACGATGCCGGATTACGTTCCAGCACGTCATGAGGTGTCTACGTATATAATGTCTATGACAAAAACAGTGAGCACTGGAAATGACATCATGCCTTCCTTAGCCTTTCATGTTATCAGAAAAAGAAAAAAAACATATTTTTTTAATACACAAACAAATCAAAAACATCAGAAAGAAAGCAAAACCATTAAGTTTAGAAGATCAAGGTCCTTGCACCCAAAATCATATTTCCGGTATACTAATTCATACATAGGAAACTAGAATTAAGGCATACCCTTTTCAAATCTGTTACGGAGAGAATCTCAGAGGGCAAGAATAGCATATAAACACAATTATTTACAACAGGCAAATACAAAACACACAGGAGACCATAAACTGAGACTCACCAACTAATAGCCCATACCCAATCTGACAGAAAGAGCTATAGATACACAGAACTTAATGGAAAGCAACATAAACAACCCAAGGGCTAATCAAGGAGGAAACAGGAAAAAACAAAAAGGAAATGGTATTTACAAAATAACAGACATATCAAATTAAAGGGCAGGACATATACACATAACCACCAAATCTGCTACAGTTGGGGTCATGTAGGGGCGGTTTCCCGGACCAGGATTAGCTTAATCCAGGACTAGGCCTTAGTTTAATTAGGAAATATAACTAGTTTTAACAAACATGCCTTACTAAAAACATTACCTGTGTGCATTTTGAGGTAAAACAAAGGGCACTGATGTATTTTAAGATATGTCAGTGCAAGTTATTATCAGTTTGGAGAGCTCTTAAAAGTGTTTAAGTCTAGGACTAGTCTAATCCCTGTCCGGGAAACCGCCCCGTAGTGTTTAACTGAACTGAGTACACTTTCATTAAGCTCAATATCTAAGAGCAAATGTTTAAAATCTCATAAATATTTAAAGGGGACATATCATAAAAATCTTTTTCCACGTTTTAGTGCTATAATTGGGTCTCCAGTGCTTCTATCAACCTAGAAAATGTGAAAAAGATCAACCCAGTAACTTAGCTTTGGTAAACCATTCTCTGCAAGCATGTGAAAAAATAGGTAATTGAAATTTGGCTCCCCTTGTGATGTCAGAAGGGGATAATACCTGCCCTTAATCTGCACTATGCAACCACGGCATTGCCATTTAGTTCAGAGATCCGCTCATTTGCATTTAAAAGGACACCCAAAACGGCACATTTTTGCTCACACCTACAAAGTGCCAATTTTAACATGCTATAAGAAATTATCTGTGGGATATTTTGAGCGGACACCAAAGATTTATTTGACATCTTAAAGTCTTGTGAAATGTCCCCTTTAAAAAAAGTAATTAAAATATATACAAAAACAATAATTAAAATATAAAATCAAATATTTGTATTTTATTAAATCATTATTGTCTTTGGAAACAAAAAAATTCATCGGCATTACAGACACAAAAGAGATCAAATATATTCTTACAGCAATAACAATCCCTTGGCTATTTCACCTAAAAGAAAATGCACAATACGTCTTTCTTAGGGGTTGTGTACACCAAAACTTTTACGCCCGCGGCCGGCGCATGTTTTCAATTGTTTCCAATGGAAGCTCTGCGTTTTTCAAATAAGCCAGCAACTAGCGGGTTTTTTCCACGCTGAAAACCGGCGCTCGGCGTTTTTTCCGCGTTCGGCGCTGAGCGTCGAGAGTTGAAAGAGATTCAACTTTGGGAGAAAAGCTCCGCTCGCCAATGTCAGTTCTCACACGGCCGCCCAATCACAGTGGAGGAGGGGCGGGACATTACCACAGCAACCAACCGGCTCGCAGCTGAAGTATCACAGTTTCCAAAGCGCTCTATTAAGAGCTGGCACTCAGCTGAAAAACAGCTGGGATTCGGTGTCCTCAAGGCGTTTTCAGCCGCGTTTAAAAGTTTTGGTGTGTCCAGCCCCTTAGCATGCATAAATGGTCTTGTATGTTAGCCTTACAGTACAAAAGTAGGAGGAAAGACTTTGTTTCAGAGCCTGTCAGCAATGCACACTGAATTATGTGTTGTTTACCGGACATGATGCTTCTTTATCGATCGGCTCTATGACTGATATAAAGATGACGTGGGGGAATTTAAGACTGTGGACGTGTTTCAAATCTCAATCAAATCAATATTACTTTAAAGCAACCTGTAATTAGAAAAACGGCTCATGCTTCGTTCATCTGCGCTTAGCCATTGTGCAGATGGTTTCATTTGATGCTAGTGCTGACTGCTTCATTTGTTAATGCTTGTTTGATTGTTTGGTTTGGTTGATGGCATCCTGATGGATGACTTAAAGAGGGTTAATTGAACTTTAATAGATGAGCGCTGCTCGGTAGTGATCACACAAACTATGAACAGATGAAGTGCTCTGATGCTTCAGTCAATACACTAAGATGACAACACTTCACCTGATACCCACAACCTGTTATTATACTATATCTTTATTATTAGAGTTATTTTAGGTATTATCTCTGTGTGAATTTTATACTGTAAGTCACTATAAACTTTATTTAAATGTTAGATTTTGTTGCTGATATGGGGTTTTCTTGAAATTCATTCTTGTTAAAACAGTTTTGGAAGTCTTTCCATATACAAGCAGACAGGAGCTTAAACTGTATGTACTGTATTACCTACACATAAAGTAGCTACCTGGGGATGTTTCGAAAACGGTTGCCAAATAAACTTACTCGCCTTTGAAGAACTTCCTATAATAATTCTCAGTCAATATCGACTGCAGGGCTTGAAATGATATTTATGCACGTATATAGATGAGTGTACGGCTATAAACCCAGAGTAATAACTCCACTCTCTTCAACGTTTCTCTCCCACAATCGTTCCTCTCACTCCACATAGCCGAACCTTTATGATAGATGTTGAAAGAGGGCTACACTGACGAATTAATGTGATTGATGGGGGAATCTGGCATGTAGCTTATAAGCAGGCCTTATATACAGCAGCATTAGAGTCAGAATGGCAGGGATGATCTGATATAAAGGACACTGCTGATGGAGATTCATTACACTAATATGAGGAGGAGGATGGTCAAGGGTATACTAAGAGTACCATAGCAATGAGCTGAGCTCCTTTAGTAGTGTCGTCGCTATGTCTAAGATATGTTGTTGTTGGGTTCTTTTAACCCATTGATGAGTCAAATATAAAAATTTATTTGGTTAAACTAAACCCAATGTTTGGGTTCATCCTTTTTGACCCAACAATGGGTTTAAAATTACCTAACACTTTTTAGAGTGCATACCACTGTGAAACGTCATGGTTCAAAATGTTAATTAAAGGGATAGTTCGGCCAAAAACGATATTAAACCCATGATTTACTCACCCCCAAGCTGTCCGAGTTGCATATGTCCATCGTTTTTCAGACAAACACATTTTCCGATATTTTAGAAAATATTTTAGATCTTTCAGTTGATTAAATGTAATGTTATGGGGTCCACCCATAGTCCACAACCTTCAAGTCCAAAAAAAGTACGTCCATCCTTCACAAATTAAATCCAAACGGCTCCAGGATGATAAACAAAGGTCTTCTGAGGGTAATCCATGCGGTGTTGTTGTAGAAATATCCATATTTAAAACTTTATAAACTAAAATAAATACCTTCCGGTAGCGCCGCTATCTTAGTCGCGTCCGCATTCAGGATGAGAGCTTACGCAGCCTACGGAGGCTACTCTGCTGCTGCTCTGTGCCCCCGCCCTCCGAATTTGTCATCCGTCACTAAGAAAAGTGCGTACACTACGCTAATACTCTCTCCTGAATACAGAGGAGTCTAAGATGGCTTCGCTACCGGAAGGTATTTGTTTTCGTTAATAAAGTTTTAAATATGGATATTTCTACAACAACACCGCGTGGATTACCCTCAGAAGACCTTTGTTTATTATCCTGGAGCCGTTTGGATTTAATTTGTGAAGGATGGACGCACTTTTTTTGGACTTGAAGGTCGTGGACTATGGGTGGACCCCATAACATTACATTTAATCAACTGAAAGATCTAAAATATTTTCTAAAATATCCGAAAATGTGTTTGTCTGAAAAACGATGGACATATGCAACTCGGACAGCTTGGGGGTGAGTAAATCATGGGTTTAATATCGCTTTTGGCCGAACTATCCCTTTAAGTATAATTGACTTTGTGTCTTGAAGATGTGATCTTTGGTCTTGACTCGGATTCGAGTTGGACTCTACTGCAAAACTGCGCCCTTACAATAACTGTTACACAACACATCGGGAAATGTAAGTCTTTCCCCGCCATTGACAAGTTATCTTGTCAATTAAGAGAAAACGCTCCCCTGCCAATGACTAGTTTTATGGCAATCCATATTTACGCTATTATCCACTAGGCGGCACTCTTATCCAACTTATAAAACATTGAAGCATCCACTGATCCAAAAACAGTAAAAACTCATTTGATCATCATTTTGAATCTGATCTCTAAAAAGTAATTTACAAAAATGCAATTATCCTTTATTGTAAAGATTATTTTTTAGAAACATACCCATATTTAAGAAAAAAAGAAAACAAATGAAGATAGGATGAATGTTTTCTTTGTTTGAAAGCAGATGGTCTGTTCTTTCGTTTGACATATTGTATGTTTGCATATTTAAAGAACATTTTCTGGAAGGCCTTTTGTGAAAATCTGTGGGAAAAAATGCTGGCACTAGCAACTTTAAAAAAAATGCTGGGGGGAAAGCGTTAAAGGAGAAGTATGTGATATTAACATCTAGAGGTTGAACTTGATATAGCAGTCAAATTTCAAATCATTGTTGGCGTTTTTTCCTCTGCCCCCCTCTTCCTCAGGCTCAATGCTTACGTGGGTGCCAGACACCTAGAGGAGCGCAACAGACGCTGGAAAGCAATGGGTGGATTTTTTTCACTGTAGGTTGGTTGTGTTCACACACTGCCAACACACATTTATGTCCAAACACCTTGTAAAAGTGGATTCTGCATAATTTGGACAAAAGCGTCTGCTAAATGACTAAATGTAGGTGCCCTTTAAGGTCAAAGCACTCGCTGTCAGTTACAATATCTGGTGGTTGGACATTTCAATAAGGCAGCTCAATGGCTTCACCTCCTGCAAGTTTAAAATCCATGAGTCATATATAAAGATTAGTGCATGAATCTCATTCAAAACTGCATTTTCATTCAGAACGTACTGTAGATCTCTCGTCTCTCTTAAGTATTCTACTTCAATCTTTGAAAATCTTAAACAGGCCCTGATTATCTGATCTGAATGCAAAACTGAAACTTACCACAATTCCATTATCTGTTACTGCTTCTCTGTAGGTGAAGTTGCACACCGCCCAGGCCAGGTAGTATGTGGACATGCGGGGAGTCCTGGAAAAATGGTTGATCACCCATCCGTCCTCATCAGATGTTGACGCTTCCACTGGCATGTTGGACAGGGACTGATACGAACTCTCGTGTTTCAAACTCACTCTGAATGTGGCTTTATAGATTGGCTCATCGAAACACGGGAAGGCCTTTCGGGCATGAGTGGGTGAGAATTGCGTCACGGCAAGATACCTGCAGAATACAGATAAACTATGACTGGTGATCCATCACTCTTATACTCATCTACATACAGTAATTTGCTTCTTGGTTATAGATCTTTTGAGCCACACCTACTAAATCACTTATCAACAATATTGATTTGATGACTTCTGTCATAGCTGTGAAGATTAAATGCATCCGAATAAAGATGATACAGTATGTCATTGTAAATGTACAAATGTTACTACATTTTTAATGAATCCTTAATCTACAAACATAAATTTTAGATATCAAAATCAGGTTGCCCATTAATAAATGAGTTCTATTAGATGAACAGATAGTGATCAATAAAGGAGGTATGGGTAGAATATATAGAATATCGTGAGAGATATTGGCATTGTAGAAACTAATGCATGCCGTATAAGTAATAGCAATGCTGTTCAATATCACAGCTGCACGTTCATTTGCAGGAAGCTGCATTAATGGGTATCAAAGCCTGACTTGAATCTCAGAGGGGGAATTCATGACAAGCTTTTACCATTGAAAGATGTTGCATCATAAACATCTTTACACTACTTAAAGGTCACAGTTGAGCTGCAAGCGGACGAAGTGGATGGCTGATCCAAAAGCAAACTACTGTATGTTGAGAATATCAGAATGAACATCATACACATGGGCATAGAGGTTAGGTTTGTTGCTTTTGTGATAGGGCTATACATTAGTGGTTCTCTCGGGTCCAAAGAAATGTACACAACCGGAAATTTTTAAAGGTGCCATGGCATGAAAATCTGAATTTTTCCACTTTTAAGTGCTATGTTTGGGTCCCCAGTGCATCTATCAACCTAGAAAATGTGAAAAAGATCAACCCAGTAACTTAGTTTTGGTAAACCATTCTCTACAAGCACATGAAAAAATAGGTTGTTGAAATTTGGCTCTCCTTATGATGTCATAAGGAGCTCTTATTATAATAACACCGCCCCTTAATCTGCACTATCCAGCCATGGCACTGCCATTTGGTGCAGAGAAAAAGAGAGACAAAGGCCGTTTCTCAATATGCGTTCTTATCTGTACTTGTGTTCTTGTGGACTTGTGAAACGTCATCAGTCACGGACCAAGTACTATTCCAAATCAAAGTTCGCAAAGCCCAAGTTCACATAAAATCCCCGGATGTGTTCTTGATCCGCTCATTTTTTCAAGGATGCATCAGAGGAGACTTGTGTGGACTTATTACAGCAAAGTTTTCCAGAATGCATTTCGCGTCAGGAGTTCGTTCTTCCAAGTCTGAACTTGCAAGTTCGAACTACGAAGGACACAAGTCCGAGTTTGGCGTACTTGGTATTGAGAAACGGCTAAAGAAAAAATTCACAGCACAATTGAGTTTCAATTTCAACAAACCACCATCATTGTGATCAGTGTTTGCACTTCATCCGCTCATTTGCATTTTAAAGAACACACCCAAAACGGCACATTTTTGCACACACCTACAAAGTGGCAATTATAACATGCTATAATAAATTATTTTATGGTATTTTGAGCTAAAACTTCACATATGTGCTCTGGGGATACCAAAGATTTATTTGGCATCTTAAAAAATTGTGACATGGCCCCTTTATATATAGACCCGACATGAGACAAAATCGATAAAATTAGACCCTGTGGCAATTATTTTTTAACCCAAATGTAAACGCCAATGACGTGTGTGTAGTCTCCAGCCCTGCACGCACCAATCAGACAGAAAGAAACCTGGCGGCCTCCCAACAAATTTGGCCCGCTGCTCCATTAATTTTCGTTTGCTATTTGACAACGACACCAAGGTAGCGGCTAAAATGTGCATTCAAAATAAATTGACAGGTCTGGCTTAACGTAAAAAATTTCAAACAGAGGAGGGATTGGAAAAGGACTCAATGCACACACGCAAGATAGTTTGGGTCTTCTTTTGTCCATTTGGCAAAAAAACATTCATTTTAAATTACCCGAGGCACCTAATATTATACCCGACGCGTGTCCGAGACACAAATGAAACTTTTCTCAGGTCGCACCTTGAGTTTTCTGGATGTAAGTACTGTAAGTGGACCCATGAAGACCTCTACTATACATGCGTTAGCAGATTATTTTAATATCACTGAATTATTCTCAAAGGACCAGATGATTAGACATTGGTTTGAGGAAGAAAAAAAAACATTAGAAAAACACCACTCCCGTGCCCCCATTTAACTACAGAAAACAAACATTTTCCAAACCACATGAGATCCCTACTGTTCAGTGTTGTTCATGAATATAAAAGAGCCAGCAGGCACTGATTACATAAACTCGATGATCTTTATAGCCTGTGGAGATAAGAGTGCTATACAGGATGATGTTCTTTTTTTTTCCAAAAGTCTAAAGATTATACTGCCTCGTTTATTTCAAAGCTGCTCTTCAATAGATCTTACAATATTGTGACCTTACTCTAAAGGTTAAATGCCAAAGAATCTGTACACTGAGTCCTTTAACATGCAGTGTTGTTTATAGCTGACAGGGCGTATTAAGCTCTGCACAAACAGGCGTGATGTTTGGTTATTGCAAAGACAGATTGTGCAGCTGGTGGACGGACAAAAGGTTTATGAAGTGTAGCCATGAAATGGATTCCTTCAGGGTAAATCAAAGGTTTAAATAGGTCTCAAATGCATTAACGCCTGGGGCAAAGATTCCAACTTGCTCCATTTTTTCCTGTCAGAGGGCCAAGGCTTAGATGTCTTCTAAAAACTCTAAGGAATACAGGGATGTAAAGAACCGAAAGACCTCATATATACATATGAGCAATATATCTGTTAACCCTAAATAGTAATAATGAGACAAAAAGAGACTAGACATTCAGTTTCCCGGACAGGGTCTGGGTTAATCCAGGACTAGGCTTTATTAATGTTAGGTCATTTAAGAAGTTTTTACAAACATACCTTACTAAAACACTACAGGTGTGCATCTTAAGACAAAACAATGTCAACGAAATAATGTTAACATTAAACAGGACAATGTGTTTTTAAATTAAAGCAGCTCAAACATGCATTTTACCCTGGGACTAGGATAAGCCCTGTCTGGGAAACCACCCCTTAATGATCTTATATTAAATTAAACAGTGGCACATATGAACATAATGCTTTAAATGTCTAAAGAAAATGGTGCTAAATAACACTAAAAGCTTGTAATCATAAGGGAACCATTTTAACTGCAATATAGCACCCATGTAGAACCATATTGTGCTCTGTAGAACCTTATAGTTCTATATCATCACTTTTGGTTCTTCATAGATGCTATACCACTAAAAATGGTTAGTGCTATTTAGCACCAATATCTTTGTAGAGAAGAGGGAGTTCCAAGAACTTCTTTAGTAACTTAAAGCTTACAGTAACATTTACAAACATTTAGCACTCTTCATGTTGCGAAAGCTTCAATTTAGCACGATAAATGTTACCCACCAGAGTGCTCACAGCTGTCAGCCAAAGTTTTACAAGTGTTCATTCAGATCCTTTTGGCAAAATCACTTGCTGTATAGACTGAACTTATAACTCCTCTAAGAAAGGAGGTGTTTATTTTTTTACACATCTTGTTGTGTTATTTATGTGCCATTTTTGTGTTGAAATAAAACACAAGTTGTGTAAAATAACACAAAATGTGTTGTTTCAATAATAACACAGAGATGTGGGAAGTTCTAGGACAACGCATAGTGTTGAAATAAAAGCAAAAACCATGAACACCTGTTGACTTTACTACCATAGTTGAATATCATACACGGTGCCGCCAGTGAGCTCTTTTTCAAGGGCGCATGATGCGTAGCTCATCACAACATGTATTTAGCACGTCAAGTGTGTGGCTCGACGTGTCAAAATATGTGTTTGCCGCATCATGTGTCTGCTGCAGACGCTTTAAGATAAAAAGAAATGCTTACGGATGCCAGATACTCACTTAATCTCATGTGTAATCAGTGTTTGATGTTACTTTAGTGTCCTGCGAGTATTTTGTGAACGTGGGCATGTTTTTTATCAAACATTTTCGACGCGTGTGTAGCGGGCACGTATTTTGACATGATGCGCTGAACACATGACACTCATAACAAACATTTTGTATTTGCACCCCTTGGAAGAGAAGTCACTGGCCGCCACTGATCACATATTTCGCTAATTATTTTTGGTAAAATAACCAAGTTCATTGTTTGGGATAGAAGTTAGTTACTCATAGCCAGACTATATTAGCCATCATTTCACTGTCTCAGTTAATGCTTGCTGTTGCCACAGGCATTGCTAATACATGTACATTAAAACTGGGGTAAATGGTGTTGATTTGAAAAGCTCTTAAAAAAAACGTACAAATACTTACCATGATAGCCATTTCTGTTAAATCACTGTACTGCACTGTAAGGCTAATCATATTTTTGTTAATTCAGCAAATAAATGGTAAGAACTGTAAATTAAACCAGGCAAACTTTAAAAGCTATTAAAAATGTTTGGTAAAGATTCATAATTAAAACATAACCTGACAGAAACAACAAAGCTATTAGTATGGAAATTCAATTATAAAAAGTAGAGCTTACATTTTAAAATTCTAAAACTATCTACACTATATATATTTTTAAATACTTTAAAGGACCGGAGTCAATTATTCCGCTCAATACGGTTACCGCTCTGGTGGTTATTTTAAGACATTTGATAGGTCAAATGTGCGTTTTACAGAAAAATAATCAACACCTGTGGAACATTTCTCAACCAATCAGAGCATTCTACAGCTACAATTAGTATTTCATCCAATCAGATTCGATAACCGGAACTACTTTTGGCCATCGTTGTCTTTAAAATTAGTTTAACGTCTTCCAAAACCAAATATATGTTATTGCGTAGAAAACAAAATGTTTCGTTAGGAATGCAGTATGATGACATGCATTAAATGGCACATTACCTTCTTTCTCCATGTAGCACGTATGAGCTGCGGAAAAATCCTAAGAGTTCATTTTCAATCTGTGCATCAAATGTGATGTTGATCTTGTATGTTCTGAGTGGCTTCATCTCTCTGTGCAGCGCGACCACATACATCTGGTTGGGCGGATAGTGAAAGCGTCGGTGGATCCTCATGACGCCCGTTTTTTTACTGTCCGAATACACCAGGACTTTATTCACCTCCAGTCTGTCTGTGTGCAACACGATGAACTTAGTGGAGTTAACGCATTCAAACTCAATGTTCACCTGACCGGAGAAAGTGAAATTATCCATGTACACGGACAGTCTGAGGTCGTAGTGTCGAGGGCGCAGGGTGCCCGGTAAGCGCAGATGTTTCCACGGCTGCTGGCCATCTTCTGATTCTCTGTGACTGATCCCGTTTCTGTCCCGGGACTGATTGGACTTACTGTTGCTAGACCCGTTACCGAGCAGAGTCCCGCTGATCTCCGCGGCGCATCTCTCGAAGCTGACGCTGAACGTGATGGCGATGACAGTGACGATGATGAGGGTGAGGATGGAGATGGCGAAGCCCAGCACGAGTCTCTTGTGCACCGTGATGTGCTGTTCGGTAGTCCGGGGTCGGACCACCACGCTGTCGGCCCACTGATCGGACAAAGCCCGGCCGTTCCTCATGCTCATGTCCTCAAGACCCATCGGCACGAATGTTGACTGTATTGGAAACGGATTAACATTAAAACATGTTGATGATGCTAAAGTATTCAGTATATTCAATGGTCAAAGATAAACGGACGTATTTAAAGTGCGTAAATTACGCGAAACCATGCAAGGGTTAGAAAACAGTATTGTATTACTCTCAAATATTAAGTTTTTTAAAAGCCAAACCCGCAATACACAATACAGATCAATAGTGAACGTGCGTCACACATAAGACAGATATAAGACGATATAAAATAACTTCATATTATCGATGATCTCAGTACTAAATTTAACTTAATTCGCAGCGCATGTCTGACTTCGCGCGTGCAGTCAGATGCTGGAGCTGAGCTCGTACAGCAGCTCCAGGAGCTCATACAGCAAAATGCAGACGAGGTTCATACCGCACATCCTTGTAAATCCACGATTTCTCCTCTGTCTTGAGTCTAATGTGTAATAAGTCCGGCACACCTGCTTCATAATAAATCAGAAGAGTTGTGAATTTCTATTCTCTCTCTCTCTCACTGCATTCCCCCTGCCTCCATCCTCATCGCCGCATCCCTCTCTGTGATGTGTCTTCTC
Source organism: Paramisgurnus dabryanus (assembly GCF_030506205.2). Classification (NCBI taxonomy): domain Eukaryota; kingdom Metazoa; phylum Chordata; class Actinopteri; order Cypriniformes; family Cobitidae; genus Paramisgurnus; species Paramisgurnus dabryanus. The sequence goes on from NC_133337.1 coordinate 13,332,214, forward strand.
TCAACCAGTAGATTGTGCTGCTCTCTCTCTCTCGCGCGCGCGCGCGCAAAGACAGAAACTTTGTCCACAATTTCCATCTTTTGTTGAATTTGTTTTACGGTCCAGCTAAACTACGTAAACTTAACTACTTGCTTTCTCAGTTGGTTGCTAATGTACCTTTCCTAGCATTGTAGCAAATCATTTAAGTGTTTTATAACTCCATTTCTATTATTTCTATTTTTTTGACCCATTGTCATGTAAACTGCAATGGCAAAACGTAAAAAATAAAATCAATTAGTAACACCTACAATGCAAGAAAATACTTTATTTACTTTTTACTTTTTTACACATTGTGTGTGTCATGCCATTTAAGGCGTTATTTCATGTTAAAATAAATGAAAGTATATTTTAGTTATATTTACAAAGCCACTAAATCATTATTTACAGTGCATGCTATATAGCTTTTGAGTATTCTTGATACATTGTCCTAACATAGATGACACTGGCACATATTTATATGTAACCTAAGGCAGTGGTTCTTAACGTTATTCCTGGAGGCCCACTGCCCTGCATGTTTTGTATGTCTCTTTTATCTGGCAGACTCAGTTCAGTTCATTGAGATCTCTTCTAATGAGCTGATGATTTGAATCAGGTGTGTTAAATAAGGGAGACATACAAAATGTGCAGGGCAGTGGGCCTCCAGGAATAACGTTAAGAACCACTGACCTAAGGTACAGTCAGGCATACATTGTTTACGTGGACTATTACAATTCCATAGACCCCATGCATTTATATTCTATTCCCCTAACCTACCCCAGTCCCTAACCCCATCCATCACAAAAACCTGTTGGCAGTCTTTAAATTTATGAATGGTATTATTTAGTATGTTTTTAAGCCGTTCAGTTTACCTATTATAAACATGTCATTATATACTATTCATGTCTCCGTAAACCACATATACCAACCCACATACATGCTTACAAGTGCATAGTAAAATTATAAGCCTACAGATAATTATTTATACAGATAGTATAACTATTGTAGATCATTATTGTACATCTGATGACAGATTTGCAAACTTGTATTCTATGATATTGTGTATTTTATACATTTCCTATTTTGTACCTTTTTTGTGTGTACATTATTTTATTTTTGTCTCTACTGATTGTTCTGCAATGTTTCTTCTGTGAAGTTGCTTTGCAACTATAAAAATAAAGCGATATAAAAATAAATCTAAACTGAATTGCTTCTAATTAAACCGTGAAATATATGTGCTACTGTTCTCTGTCACAAATCAAAAGTGCTGAACTGCATGGGTTGGGTGTCAAACTGCGAATCTATCCAACAAAGTTAAAACAAGAGAAATTGGAACACACATTTGGAGACACGAACCTTTCAAATCTTATAGATGCGCTGTGACAATATTTTCAACACAGCAATTATTACACAGTATAACAAAAGCTTTTCGTAGGACATTTAATCTTATAATATGTAATGAGAGTGTTCGTTGTTTGTGTGTGGTCATGAACAGGGTCTTACTTTTTAAACCTCAAATAATGGAGCATACTCATAATATGCAGCAACCACAAATTGATGTCTGCTGTCCATGGTGCTGAAACAAACAAGAACACCATATTATGAAGCGTTTCATTTCTGTGCCATCACAAGATAAACAGTCCTGCCTTGAAACTTACAGCATGTGTTGTCTAATGGTATTTTTTCTACTATATCCATTTTCTAATTAACTTTTATCTGTGACCCCCACACAACACTGTCGCTTCAAACACGGTCACCTTAACCCTGTCCTCTCATTTACCCCCAAAAAACATTTATGTTCAGAGTCTGATTCACAAAGGAAAACCAGCAGCAGGTCTATGAAAAAATGTGAAAGCTGGTGTGACTGTTTAAACTGGGTGAAGAGCAGTGAACCTGTGCAGAGATGAGGGAGAATTTGTGCTCAGTAGTTCACAAATTAAAGCAATCCTTAACCATTTTAAAGGGTACAGTACATCTCTAAGGCTCGCTGTCTGTAATTGAGGGCTAGAGCTGCCCCCCATTTAGATACTTTTTATTTCGTGGGAATTTAAAACCTATTCTTATGAAATAATAGGGCAGACATTGAATGTTCCAGAAAATGCTTGAATAAAATGAAAAACAGACTTACCGTACTGTAGGTACTGTAGTTTCCCCTAAGGTCCTTTAGGGCAGCTGTGACTGCCGCCACATAGAGGCTCTAAGAGCAAAAAGTGACTAAGACATCTGGGCTGTTCATAATGTGCATAACTATACAAGCAGAGAAGAGACACATCTCCCCCTACAGTTCAAAAGTAACAATATACAACAGTGATCCTAGATAAACGTTTAAAACTTCTAGATCTGTTTGTGAGTATGAAGAGACATTACTTGTCTTGTATGGCTGAAAAAGGGTATAACGGTATAAAGTGGTAGGTAAGTTTGGGAACCAATCAATACATTTTCTGCGAATGGTGCAGAAATACAGTTTGCCATTTGAGAAGCAATAAAAGAATTAAAAAGGTTACATTTGATAATCAAACTTTAATATAATCAGTATTAAATATTATGACTTCTAAAAATGAAGTTGGATTCTTCAGAAATGCTATCTGGAGGTCTCATTGAAACCTGAAGCTTTGCTGTTATTAATATCTCAGTAATCAGACAGATGTCCTTGTCCTGTGTAGCTTGTAGCACACAGATGTCTACATGCTTAACCAAGCTTTCAAACACACACACACACACACACACACACACACACGACATTCATTCATAATACATACAGCAGTTGGATATCTGGCAAGGAATATATATGACACACTAAGACTGCAGGGAATTGATATTTTCACTAAGCCACTATGAAAAAAACCTGACGGTGCATCTAACACAAATGCTTTTATTCACCAGATTGATGTGCATTAGCATTTAATTCATGGACTTTCCAGAGACCTGAATGCTGTAAAATGTTCTTTCATAACAGTGGTACCTAGAAATCTCCCTTTAAAGTCATACTGTGAATAAATTTGGTTAAGCAGCATTAAATAAAAAGCTTTCAGCAATAACAGAACCGGCTGTGAGAACCACAGTGGAGTGAAATATGCCTGAGGATAAAAACACTGTTCCTGGATCTGAACATTAATGTCAACAGCTACTGTAACCTAGAATCCCTCAGGCTTTCTCTCACTGGTTATGCTATGGGGATATAAAACAGCACCAAAGAACCTTTTACAAACAAACAAATGCATTGGCCGAGTGTGTCCAGGTCAATAACTTTGTCGGTTGGATCAGATGCATTGATCCACTGCCTCTTAACTGCTTAAATGAGGATTGAAAATGCATTGAACTGACAAACACCTTCTTACACATGAGAACAGCTGTCAAGCAGAAGTCACTGTACTGTGACCTCGCAAAACACCACTTATACACATCACAGACACAGAGTCAATAATTCTTATTATGGGTGAACAAAGCTGTTTACAGGTGCCAAAGAATGCATTGAAATAATGTGTTAAATAGTTCTCTGATATCTACATAGAAGCTATATGTGGGTTTATTAAGTGCAAAAATGATCCAGAAACATTTTACAAGTCCCTTTACAACCTTAGGATTTTCCTTTAGTATGAACAATTTAGTTTTTAGCATTGTTACAACATTGTAAAACATTTAATGTGTAATTTCATTTTGGGGCATACATCACGACTGTTTTCCAGTGGTCTTTTACATGCACATGGTTTAAATAAGGAGAAAGCAATAGTGTTTAAGGGTCACAATGTGTCATTACCATGTACAGAACTCTTAGGGTCCTATCATACACCCGGCGCAATGTAGCGCAATATGCGACGCAAGTGTCTTTTGCTAGTTTCAAGCCGGCGCAATGATAATTTTCACGCTTGGCGCCACGTTATTTAAATAGCCAATGCATTTGCGCCCAATTTTGCACCCATGGGCATTATGGTCTGAAAACGAGGTGTGTTCAGGCACATTGTTGGCGCATTGCTATTTTGAGGCAACTAAAATAGACTACGCCATTGACCAACTAAAACCTGGTCTAAAGTCAATGGCGCAATAGTGTTTTTGTTATTTAATGAGCGCGTTCATAATACGGGACGACAAGCACGTTTGCTTATCACACACATGGATGCGCAGCAGAACACAACCCTTTTAATAACATGAAAAATGAAAGGATTAAAATGTAAACGATTATCATCAAATCTCTTGGAAATAAATGAGGACCGATTATTAGACATTAGAAGGCATAATGAGCTGCTTCACCTGTGGTAATTAAATGTTTTGCTTTAAACAAATGCAAATATTGCATCTATTTTTAAATGTTTTTTTTTTAAATGCTACCCCTCGGATTTATTGTATATGATGACTCTGTACCTGTGGATATGGAGATGAGAAACATTTCACACACTCATGGCTCTGTCTGATTGCTTAAACGTACATTTTCACATATTCATACATTTGCAGCAATTAAAATCCTGCTATTTTTACTTCCATGACTAAAAGAAAACGGATTTTAAAGGTTTTAATCCAATAAAATTAGTGCTGGGCAAAGATTAATCGCGATTAATCGCATACAAAATAAAAGTGATTTTTTGCATAATATATGTGCGTGTACTGTGTCTAATTATTGTGTATATTTAACCACACACACATTCATATATTCATTTCAGAATTGTTTTACTTATATATAATTTTTTTTTTTTTTTTAATATAGAATATATAAAAATATCAATAAATATATATAAACATGTAAATGTTTCTTAAATACATACATGAATGTGTGTGTATTTATTTATACATCATAATTACACACAGCACATACTCATATATTATGCCAAAAATCACTTTTATTTTGTATGCGATTAATCGCGATTAATCTTTGCCCAGCACTAAATAAAATATTTCAATACAAATGAAAACACCACAATTATTTCACATTAATTTTAAACTGGGGGTCTTCTTTTTCCGCTAAGTTTTTAAGTTTACAAAGTCCGTCATCTAAATAGGGATTAGACATAGCACCAGCGCAACTGGGTTTTAAAGGGGATGAGAGATAAGGCTCTCATTGGTTTATTGCACGTTACGCCCAAAACACACCCATTACTCATTACAAGAATAGGAACAACCCTTTTCGATAATGCGCTCGGCGAACAAACCCTTTTTTCCGTTGTTAAATTTGCAAAAGTGGATTCGGACATGCCCATCAAAACTGTCCGCTTTAGACCATGCGCTTAGATGGTTAAAATAGGGCCCTTATTATTAATCTATACTTAGCTAAATACAGTTTTACATTTTACAGCACCTTTAAATACAGTTTAAATATCTATATAGTTTTAAATATCTATTATCTGTGAGGGAACATTTTGAAATGTCATTTTTTAACATTTAAATAAATTCAAACATTTCTGAGATTTATTCTCCGCTCACATTTATCATAATGCCAAGCACAGACCTTTAAATAATGCATCATAGTTTTGTTTTAACTGGAAGAAAAATTGCATTATAAAATATGATTGCAATATAAACTTTTGCTTTACTGTTTTTGTGCGCTTAGAAAAAATACCAAGGTACAATCAAAATAGATGGATGGTAGAATATGCTAATACCATGGTATTTATTTACATTTTAACCTAATGTACATATACAAATAATAAGTGTATAGCCAAACAAACCAAGTAGTAAATCATAAATGTACAAAAACTATAATAACACTGACCTGATCATGAGGAAACTTTACAAGGAAAGATTGCAGCTTCACTGAAGGTTGTGGATTGTGTAGTTCATTTCGGAACAAATGAGTGATAAAGCCTTACGTTAACAGCTTCACATTTCATAAACAAACTAAATCATAAGAAACTTAAGGAAGTTTATTTTTTACTAAACATGAGATAAAAAGGGATGATCGATAAATTGTTTAGACCAATAATTTTCTTGCCTTTCTCTCCGATTAATTAACAATAATCTCCACTGGTTGTCATGACAACAGCTGTTTCACACATCCAATGCAGTTTGGGCTGCTGACAGTATGATATTAAATGTAAGCAGTTGCTATTAGCAGTAGGGGGATACACTGTAATTATAAGCATGTGCTTGTTCCCTGTGGTTTATCAGACTGCTGGGAAAGATACTGTCACTCAGTTTGCTGTCTGGGTTAGGAGGCATTTTCAAGTCATGAAGTTAAAATGATGTTACCAGAAATAGTTTATCACAGTCTGATCAAAGAGCAAGCTGTTCACCAAATCACAAAACAACTTTGTGACTTTAGAATCAAATAGAATAAATGATTATGGTAATAATACTTATATTACTAATACTAATCCATTAAGTTTAAAAACACATAAGTCGATATTTGCCAACCAAAGCTTCTAGACTCATGTGGTTTAAAGATTTTTTGTAAGAAAAGAAAAAACAAGCGTGCAATACAATCCTGAAGCATCATGATGTCCTTGTGTTCTCCCGAGTTCCCATCTGTAAATCATCTCCTATACTCTTATCTAACATGATATCTAATACAGAAAGTATTAGATAGTATTAGAGAAACCAAGAAGCCAAGAACAGATAGCCTACATGTAACTAAGAGTGAAATATTGAGCTATGTACATCAGGTCAAAAGTCACTATCAGTGTCATCAAATGAATCTTGCTGCACACGCACAATTTTCTTTCATTTCTCTTTCTTTGATAATGCATTGTTATTAACTATGTAATGCATTGGGCCGAAGCTAAAGAAGTCAGTTTGTTTATGCTTGCATGCAAAATAATTTTTTGTTTAATGGCTTGTTAAAGCAAAGTTCAGAGAAAAGTATTTTGAATATAGAGCTGATTGCACACCTTATTGCTTAGTTCAATTCATTTACTATACATACTACAAAATTTACATAAATTGATTTCATGTTCATTGACATAAATATGTAGTTTAACATGTTGGGGGCTTATTTCCCGAGAACTACCGGCTGCCTCTACATTATCCCTTACTTAGCGTTATGCACCCTTACACACCTTGGGTGTGCATTTTTTTATAATTCAACAACCCGTCGTTAATTATTTCTTACATAATGGTGGATTAAATTCATAGGATTTTCTATGAAACATACATAAAACAATATCTATTACAACAATTAATGGTTTAAAAAGTAAAGTTTTTTTGCATCGCAAATAACGCAATCTGCTAATTGCACCAATAAGCCTTTAATAAGGGTCTAAAAACAAGAGTATATCTACAGAGACTTACAGAAACTAGTTCAAAATCAGGCCTAAAATGACAATGACACCAGTATGTTATGCATTTAATTTTTACATTTAACTTACAACTTGACAGATACATTTTGCATCCACTGCTAACAATAAAGTGAACACTCTGTGGCATTCTAATAAGAGCGCAAATGCAACCACAGATCCTACGCAAGTGTGTTTCCTCTAAATCCTCCACTCTCTGATAAGCTCATTATTCTCCAAACGTCACGGAAAACGAAAGAGTCAACAGATTCAAATGGCTTCCCACCCACCTCTGCATGCATTACATCCTGCATTTATTTCCTTTAAAGACTGACTTACAAACACCGGTACAGTGTCCAAGACACCTACGAGACCGGATTTGCTGTTGAACAATTATCTCTGCGCAGGCTATGCATTCATTGACACATGATGACAACCTTTAAGTGATGAAACAAGAGACAAAACCTTTCTTTTTGACGTAGCAATGTACCACAAAACAATTATTTATTCATTCATTATCATTTCTTGATTTACCAGCTTTTTAGAAGCACCAACCAGATCTCACGATAATTCATATGCATTACGAATTGGCTAATTCGTACAAATTTTGTCTAAGTTCATCTTGCAAAAAAGTATGATAAGCAACAGTAAACCCCACCCCAACGTCACAGGGGTCAAGGCAAATCGTAGGAAGCACACATGAAAAAATAACATGTTTAATTTTTGACAATATGATTAGAAAAGATCATATTGTGACCAGAAACCTTCACGGCAGTTAAATCTGATCCTTAAAGCGCCTTGGGCTTCCATCAATGGCCAGGACTGTGATGAGTTATTGAGTAAGGGGATGAGCTTTCAGTTTGTGCTGATGTAAGCAAAAAAATAAAGAAAATCAATAGCAAAACCTAATATACAATAACATGAGCCACATCTAAACCACTTCAACTGGCATACTGTGTTTGACCATGTCAGGCTCTAGAAAAAATCCAGTTCAAAGAAATAACAGTAAGGCTTAACATCTGAGGGCAGAACTTTATTTTGTGATTGACAGGTCTGATTGGCCTTACCTCTATTCACAAGAGAACCAGCAGATTGTGATTGATTAATGTCAATGCCTATTGAATATATTTCAAAGGTGGTGCTGAGGTTGTGAAAAAGGAGCAAAAAAAAAAAAAAAACTTCAGTCAGCTTCAGTCAACATGTAGCAGCAAAAACGTGCTGTAAAGTTACAGAAGCTGTGCTTTTTAACCCTGTGTGTGTGTTTGGCCGTTCCTAATATAAATCAATTACCATCTATGCAAAAATAAAACACTTTATTTGTCTGCACTTACCTAGAAAACCAATTTAGCCAATACAGTTTTACTTAAATTTTTGTGTAACTATGGACAAGAGCACATTGACTTCTAAAATCTATTAATCTATCTCTTTAGCTTCAATCCGTGCTAGTTCTTCCTCCTGCATTTTCATTTTTTTTTATAGTGCAATGGAGCATATGATAGTTTTAAAACACATTTTCAGATTTTCAGCAAAGTCCTTAAAGTGCACGGAAGACAAATATGACAAATATTTAAACTTTGGTACCTTGTTGGTACCTAAATACAACCAGAATGTGGAAGCCAGATTCAGTTTCTTAAATTTTACCATTTGAATTCTAACATTCATCATTTGCAGTGTATCTAGTGAATATTTAGTGATTTCACAACTGTTTATGATGTCTTATTCAAAGTTAAAAAAAATGAAGTGAAGGTTTTTGGAAAGAGCTTGCATGCTCTTAAAGGGTTTTGCAGTAAAAGACAGTCAAATTGGTTAAAATTGCCATGAGGAGATTGCCTAATTTACCCTGTGGTGACATATCTGAGTGAAACATCTATTGCTTCTGAAATTAAATAAGACAGGGCTGAATTTGAATGTCCATCGAGATCTGATTGGATCGTTTGAAGTTGGGTCGTGTTGCTAATCGCTGCAATCTTCTCCCAGACCACGCCCTCATGCCATACCATATGACGGGAAGTAAAGGGAGATTGCTTTAAGGAGGGGAGGAGATTTGTGTTTTTGATAAAAGATTATGAGGGCACATTATTTTTTTTTTAAATAATGAAGCTAACAGATAAGTCATTTGTAAACAATATTCCAAAACAAATGACAGTTTTTCAATAAACTTACTGAATAGACTAGAAAACTATGTTGGCATCAGTGGTCAGGCGTTAGCCTGGTTTAGATCATATCTAACCAACTGCTATCACTTTGTTTATGTAAATGAGGAAGAGTCATATCATTCCCCAGTTAAATATGGCGTACCGCAGGGATCAGTTCTAGGTCCTATCCTGTTCTCATTATATATGTTACCTCTAGGAGACATTATCAGGAAACACAACATAAGTTTCCACTGCTATGCAGATGATACCCAGCTTTACCAGGGAACTACACTAACCTTTTCCACTGGTGGCACTTGCGCTACCAACTTTTTCAGTTACTGGCGCAAAATATGATTTGGTCGCACATATTTTTTTCAAGTTATATTAAGGCGCTCTGGATAATAATGAACAATAATGAAACTGTATTGCATACAGATATGCTTTTTATTTTACTTGCCATCTTTTAAACCACATTCCGCCTTGTTTTCTTAAACGTTGCAGTGTTTCCCACAGATCTGAAATTTACTTGGTGGTGGTAGCCGGTGAAAAGGGCAATTGTTACCCACTGACAAATAATGGTCTACTATACATGTGATGTAGAACTAATAATGTGTGACACAACACAATACTTTGATTCATTGAAAATTAATATTAATTTCACATTATATTTCATCAATCTAACCACCCCAAACTTTCTTTGCCATTAACAAAGCTGACACTGTTTGTCAAAGCACCACAAAAAGACTTACTGTTTTTGCACTGATATATGAAGCAATTAGACCCCTTTTATCAAACTCAATATAATACAATACTATGTATAGTATATTAATAGACAGTGCAGGTCTATAGATTATAAATGTGACTGATGTTATAATGGTTATAATTTCTATTAGAAAGGCACTTTTACTGCTGCTGCTCTATCTTTCTATTTCTCTCTTGCCGATTTAAAAAGCTTAATCCACTCATTATTTCAGATTTAAAAGTCTACTTGCTGTCCCGGTGACAGACTTTACATTGCTTTGCTCGTTCAGTGCAATTGGCTTGACATTAGCATTGCTTTTTGCTACAATCTCTGTCCAAACTTAATATGGATATGGTTTTAGAAAATATATGGTTAATTAATAATAAGATTATTAAAACAATGTGAGAAAGAAAATGCAGCGCGTGGTCGTAACAAGAACCATCGCCATAGAAACCGGAGGCACGCTGAAACTGCACTCGAGCTTTAGCGCGGTAGCGCTCATGGACGTTTTCCGATCGACTCGGGTTATACACACAATATTAATCAGACTTGGGACCCAAAGTATTTAAACTAGGTCCTAACCGGACCCGACTGACCATTAAAAAATAAACCCGGAACCATACGAGTCCCGCGTCCTCAGTGAAGAAAGACCTCTGCTCAAGTTCAGAAACAAGGAAGACACTGCGCTTGCGTCGCGTCCCATCCAATTCATTGAGAAACAGCTGAGCACGCAAACGCACACTGATAGGGAGAGACACGACGTGCTTTCACGCAAAATGAAGCCAACGTGTTGAAGGCTCAGAGCACGTTATAAAACGCATTCTTAAGATCCACATTTCTGTTTTAATAAATGCTCATAGTAAATCATAGCATATTGTCTAAAACATTAGGTAGCACATTTGCGACCCATTAAAAATTAGGGTCGCAACGGCAGTTCAAAAGGTCGCATATGCGACCATTTTGGTCGCAGTGTAGCTCCCTGTTTACATCTCACATCCTGGCGAAACCGACCAGTTTTCTAAGCTAACAGACTGTATAAGCTATACTAGTGCCTGGATGGCAAACAACTTCCTTATGCTAAACTCCAATAAGATGGAGATACTTCTATTGAACCGAATAGCTCCAAACAAAATGTCACATTACAAGTTGGCCACAGATAGCTGCACTGTGTTGCCATCTTTAACATTCAAGAACCTAGATGTAAATTTAAACAGCAATCTATCTTTTGATAGTCATATCGCCAAAAGTATCTAAAGGTGGTCGATCCTTTTCATATTTTAAATACTTAAAGGTCTATAGGATTTTGCTGACAGAATATCTTTTTTAATCTAATTCAGGTCGAACGGAAAACTGATAAACAGATAAAACCTGCAACTTACACTGTAAAAAATTCAGTAGAAATTGCAGCTGGGTTGCCAGTAACTTACCATAGATTTAAATTTATGTTTTTTACTGGCAACATTTTGTTCAAAGTTAAATGAACATTAAACATTTACAAGTCTCTGTCTTTAAAAAACAGCATCAAGCGAAACATTCTGGGAAACAAAATCTGAAGCAAAAAAAAGAAAAAGGTTGAGGATGATTTCTGGTTCCCAGAATGCTTTGCATGAGGCTGTTATTGTATAATTTTATTCTGTAAAGATAAAGACTTGTTAATAATTAAAATGTATTTAACTTTGAACAAACTCTTGCCAGTAAATAACAAATTTAAATCTACTGTACGGTAAATTACCGGCAACCCAGCTGCAATAACATTGAAATTTTTATGGAATTTTTTACAGTGTACCATGACTGCTATCCACACATTTGTATGTTTGTTGTCATCTCTATTGATGCCAATTCTTTTAAGAATATTTCTGAAACATCTTTCAGCTAATATCTTCACATCCTAGAGAGCCAAGTGTCTAAAACCATCAAGCACAAACACTAAAATTCCTTCTTGACAATCCTGGTTCTCCTCCTCAATGTCAATGCAAATGTTCTGGCCCCTGGCAAGGACCTTATCCAGCTGTGAAAAATGTCATTTCAGTGACTTTCAAAGTTAGCAAGAACCTGGTCCAGGAGTATACCAACAACTCCCAGTATCCTCTCATGTGTGTCACACCTGTAACATCAACAAACCCCAAGAAGTGCAGGGGGTTCAAATTTGTTGCAAGCTCATCATGTTGCAGCAAGCTTTTAAAAGTCTGCCTTAAACTCCAAAACTCTGGTATGCAATTTTTACATCTTTAATGCGTCTGCCCTCTCATTGACCTAACCTCATTTTAATTTATGGCAAAAAGAAAACTCATCTCATCAATTATTCACTCTCATATGCATACTTCATTACAGTACTTTAATTCATCTTCATGATTCAGGATGCTATCAATATATGCCTCATATTACTGTACTATAAATGTAATTTGTTACTATAAAGTGTTCTAAGCTTAATTACTTTAATTGAATCGATGTCTCAAATTAATTGTACTGCAAATTGAATCATTCACACTTCCAAAAGTGCATGTGACATGGCAACATGACATGCCTTTAAAGGGCCATGTTTTTTTTTTTAAAGCATTACTTAAAAATGTTTCTCATCTCACATTTAAAAATAGATGCATTTGTTTAAAGCAAAACATTTATTTACTTAACAGGCTACAGGTGAAGTGAAGCAGCTCTTTACGCCTTCTAACGTCTCATAATCGGGTCCTCATTTATGTCTAAGAGACTTAATAATAATCTTTTACATTTAATACTTTAATTTATGATATTTAAAAGCGTTTTTGTGCTGCTGCGCATCCATGTGTGTGATAAGCAAACCTGCGTTGTCGTCCCGTTTATAGGTGCATATTTCTAACGCTCCATTCAAAACAATATTGCACCATTGACTTTAGACTTTATACCAGGTTTTAGTTCATCAATGGCGTAGTCTATTTTAGTTGCTTCAAAATAGCAACGCGCTAACAATGCACCTGAACACACCTTGTTTTCAGACCAGAACGCCCATGGACGCATAATTGGGCGCAAATGCATTTGCTATTAAAACAGCGTGGCGCTAAACCCAAAAATCATTATTGCGCCGTGTCAAAACTAGCAAGAGACACTTTTCGCCGGGTGTATAACAGAGCCCTAGGTTCTGACTTACACTATGCAATTTAGATGTGAGTTTTTTTTCTATCAATAACAATCACATTACACATTCAAATAAAACTTCTCCGAGCTATAGATTTCCTGTAGATAACCTGTGATTAGTCAGTGATATAAATAAGCATCTGTAAACACTTTACTGTGTGCTTCTTTGTGTTTCTCAGGTGTGCATGAACACATTAATGGAAACAAATGTCCTACAGCATCAATCATGACAGGAATCATGCTGTGTTCAGCCACGTCATAATTACCATAATTACGAGATGACAACCCATAATGTTCTACTCTGAATTGCCCTCACATCCTCAGACTTTGAATGATGGATTTCTATGGAAACACACTGTATTGAAAATCTTTCATTTATGTTCAGATTAATTTTGCATTAAGACATTAGTCTAAATTAAGGATGGTCAATTATAAAATGTATTAAACTGAAATATTATGAAGGAACTACCTAACATTTCACTTGCTTAATTGTCGCCTGAAGTTATCGCATGACATTGCAATGATCGGGTGAAATGATCTCTTGTTAATTAGCATTTTTATGCTCTTAAAGGGATACTCCAGTCATATATCAAAATTACCCTATGGTTTACTCACCCTCAAGCAATCTGAGATACAAATGTCCATCATCTTCATATGAAAACATTTGTAGTTATTTTAGTAAATGCCTTTGCTTTTCTAAACTGAAAACAGGGATCAGGAAACAACTTCTGACCCAAAAAGTGAATCCATCCTTCACAAAAGTAATCCTTACAGCTCCAAGGGGTTAACAGAGGTCTTTTGCGGGTAAGTGATGCGACAGTGTAAGAAAAATTTCCATATTTTTTAACTTCATAAACTACAATAACTAGCTTCCGATAACAACGCCATCTTAGACTCATGTGATTCACTGCAACGTACCTATGCCAACGTACCAATGCACACTACGCTTAAACCTTTGCGTTAATTGGACAAGTCCAAGATGAAGTGAGTCCAAGGTCTTGCTTAAAGGTGAAAAAAATAATGGGGTAATTGTGATATTTGGCTGGATTATCCCTTTAATGGATTCTGCCTACTTGCCTAAAACTGGTATTTCTAAAAGGCTTAAGGCTGGGATTAGGCGATTTGATGTGAAAGACTCGAGTGTGTCGAGAGCATTTTTGCAAATATCACTTTTTAAGGAGGTGGGGTTTAGCAACTTTTGCATCTGAACTCTTCAAATATATGTAAACTTCACATACATACATATATACACACACATATATACATGAAGAGTTCAGATAAAGGTATAAAAGATTCACATTAGCACTCTTCTAATGGCATGCAATACATTTTCATATAGGCAGTTCAGCACCACGGACAGCAGCCAAACACAACATCATCATAAAGATGTTGCTAATGTATACCAGCAATACAAAAACAGACTAACAACATTGAATAATAGAACATTAATAAATATACTTAAATGCAAAGACATTTTAGTAAAAAGTAAAGGGCATCTACTAATAAATCCTTGCATTTCACCAATGCACACAGTTCTGTAATCTAGTGGTTACTTTTTTTTCTAATTTTGTACCATGATGTTTTATCAGTTTTTTTTTTAGAACTGACCTACGCCTCAGCAGGGAGCCAAATGTGGAATGTGGAAGAATCTACAAATAGGTGGTCAGGGTCAGCTATTAATTGACATATTTTATGTAAATTGAGGTTTTAGCAAATTCCAAAAAGAGCAGAGTGAAACATAAAAAACATACAGTGACCATCAAAACTAAAACATCATAAAACACCACTAAAGTACATCAAATGACTAAAAACAATAAAGGAATAATTCCATAGCAACTTACAGTAGAAACACCTAGCAAACAACCTGAAATCGACAGCAACCAGCCAGAACATCAAGCTATCATATAAAATCCTCACAAGCAATCAGCAAGTAAACCTACAATACTCTAGTGAAAAATAAAGACATTCAAAAAATAGAAAAGAAATAGAGCATCTTATTTTTTTCCTCTTTCTGTCTGACACTTGAAATCGGATTGGATTAAAAATTCTGATCTATACATAAACTTATGATTATGTGACAAAACAAAGACACTTTAAGTAAAGCATACTTAAATCTCTTCTTATTTACCCAATTAAAATTAAAAGCAGAACTTTTGAAGCATTCAGTAGTTACACTGCATAAACTCAATTTATTTTCATGTTCAGTCAGAATAAAGTTACAAGTGACAAAGTCATTGCACCTGCATATAATCTACGGCAAACATGTCTGAATTAACTTTAGTGTGTCAGAAAAACTAAGTGTCGGAATAAACATGACGAAAGATATCTGAAGTTAATTGCTTTTGAGAAAAAATTCATCAAAGCTCATGTAGCAATCTGCTGCTGTCAGGTATAAAATGAATGTGACTTTGTAAAAGGAACTTAAAAAGAACCCAGAGTTAAGCAAGTTGAACTTAAACAATAACGCACAAAGAAAGTAAAATTATTGAAGTTTCTCTTAAGTCAGCCGGACACAATGTTCTAGACAAGTTTTTTTTATTCACAATCACAGATCAGTCACCGGTGCAAGATATTTTTCTTTCCCAACTCATACTGCAAACATTTAGCTTTAATAGCTTTTCAATTTTCCATTTCTGGCGCGCATGAATCATAAGTGAGACGCTTTTCTTTTCAAAGACGTCAAATACGAAATATAAAACTCACACAGGGAATTCAAATGCACTTAAAAGTACACTAATGTCATCTGCTTTTACATGGCTAAGGAGCAAAGACTGCAAGATTTAACAGCTTATATAAATGCCTGTAATTCAGCCTCACATCTTAAACTTAAAAGATTTTAATGTGAGGAGATTTTGTTTTTATTATTAAACCATGAGTTTTCCACTTACATTTTTAGATACACTATTTTCTGGTCCATGTTGACACGACAGCATCATGCAATGTATGCAGATTTGTCGGCTGCACAATCATGCCGTGAATATTCAGATACCACATGTCCGAAAGGTTGCTACAAATTATAAAAAGTTAAATTAATTTAATTTATAGCAACTCCCTACTAGTCAAGAAAGTTGAAATGAATTATAAATTCAAGTTGATTAAACCTTAAAATTTAAGTGCATCAGGGATTTTAGTGTACAGTGGGTGGGACAGAAATATATTTATGAAACCAGTTTGAGATTTATCAAGCTGGAAGTAGCCATTAGAAGATGAATAAATTGTGAAGAGATGCACATACCGCAGTCATCAATGATACTCAAATTACAGCCCTGAAGTGTGCCAAAAACATTTCCCACCCACACCATTACACAACAACAGATCTTCTGCTGTTCTAGTCAATTTGTTTCAAGGTCTGACATGTAGTGGATTCTGACATGCTATTCTGCTCACCGTAATTGTACAGGGTGGGTATCACAGTTACAGTATCCTGTCTATCAACTCAAACCTGTTTGGCCATTTTCTGTTGACCTTTCTCACAAACAATGGGTTTCTGTCTGCAAAAACACCAATTACAAAATAGCCCACCTGGCACCAACAATCATGCAAAGATCTTTAGAGGGACAGAAAATCCAAAAATAAAAGTAATCATTATTTTAAAAGGTGATAGAAAGTTTTTTTTATTTATTTTTTTTTTTATTTTTTTTTTTTGACAGCTGTAGTCCCCCCATCTAGTATCACTGTTTGGAAAAGAACAGCTATGGCATATTCTGCTAAATATGTCCTGAAAAATTTGCCCTAAAATACAATTAGCTTTGAAACAATTCATAATTTTTTATATATTGTTTATAAAATTATTTTTTATACACTTTGTAATCCCTGACTTCAGCACTTTTTGGACGGGATTAATTTTCCAAACAACGTTTGAGTTTCAACGTGTCCCTCACGACGTCTGTAATTTTATGTACCGATTCAGACGGGATTAAAATTCTCAGGTTATTCCAGATATGGGAGTGTCTGTTTTGTGTGATGACTTAATTTGGATTTGTTCCCCGCAATCGTATGAGATTAAAAATTAAATTTTTTGTGAAATTATGTTGTGTTTTGGTGTAATTATTGTTGCATAGGAGAAGACTGTATAGAAAACGCCTGTTGTGTGTCATGACAAACAAACAAAATATTACAAAATGGTAAAATTATTACAGAAGTGTAGTCTTGTTAAATATTATGTAATTCTCTGAAAGTAAATAAGTAAACTGTCTTAAATAAATCATGTTAATATGTAAATAATTAACGTATAAGGTGATAATATACGTTTCAGTGTGAAAACATGTACAGCCACACTTTACATAAAAACACAAGTATTTTCATGAGATCATATTGCATTATGCTTGTCAGGTGAAATGAATCAGATCCTACACTGGCTTTGTTGCTATTTACGGATGAGCAAAACCGACTGGAATCCTAGGAGAGTTCAGCATTATCTAAGAGGCCATCACTTTTTCTGAGAAATTAATTTTGAAGAAAAAAGATATGATCTATTAATAGCTTCCCATCTGTGATTCAGGTTTTGCAGCACTATAAAAATGGCTGGGTTTTTAACCGATGCTGGGTAACTATTGGACAGAACAAACTGCTGGGTTAAAATTTACCATTTTACAATATCAAGGTGCATGTAAGCGATTAGTGTCATCTAGAGGCCATCAGCTTATACAACCTGTCACGAATGTGTTAAAAACCACCAATAAATCCACCTCTGTTATTTTTGAAACAACACATTTTGTGTTACTTTTAACACAACTTGTGTTATATTTTAACACAAAATCAACACAAATGACACAAAGTGTTAAAAGCTTAACGCACAAAGATGTATAAATCTAATCCTTTCTAAGAGTGTGGTTACGTTTGAATGTTTTTTGCCTTATACGTCAGATTAGATGCATTTAATTTTCTGCATTTGTAAATGTACAGTTTCATAAACATTTACGGTTTTTAAGATATTTGGGAGAATCTAACCCCATATTTACCCTAAACCCAACCACTTCTCAACCATATAAAACACAATCTGATATCTACAGTGGAGTGTGATCACTTGTGTCTTTTCTTCATTTAAATTGTATGCTATGTTTTATTTAATATAATAAATAAATGGGTACGTTATTTGCCCTAAATGCCAGAACAGTGTAATGTGTAATATATATATATATATATATACACACAATTAATCCTCGCAGTTTAAATTGAAAAATATATCCAAATGCATGGCATCACAGCAAAATTATACTCTTATATATAATTTCATATCCTTATATATTAAAGGGGCCATGGCATGAAAATCTGACTTTTTCCATGTTTAAGTGCTATGTTTGGGTCCCCAGTGCTTCTATCAACCTAGAAAATGTGAAAAAAATCTACCCAGTAACTTAGATTTGGTAAACCATTCTCTGCAAGCCAATGAAAAAATAGGTTGTTGAAATTTGGCTCTCCTTATGATGTCATAAGGAGCTCTTATTATAATAATACCACCCCTTAATCTGCACTATCCAACCACAGCACTGCCATTTAGTGCAGAGAGAAAGAGAGAATAATTCACAGCACAATTTAGTTTCAATTTCAACAAACCACCATCATTGTGATCAGTGTTTGCACTTCAGCCGCTCATTTGCATTTTGAAGGACACACCCAAAACAGCAAATTTTAGTTTGCACCTACAAAGTGGCAATTTTAACATGCTATAATAAATTATTGATATGGTATTTTGAGCTAAAGCTTCACATATGTGCTCTGGGGAGACCAAAGATTTATTTGACATCTTAAAAATGTCTTGTGATGTGGCCCCTTTAAGTTTTATCTGTGCTGGTAAAGGCACTAATTTAGAAATAATTTGCTTTATATCTAAAAAAGGCCATTTTAAAAATGAAGACCGCAACAAAACGCTTGATTCTCTACTTTTGGACTGCACCTTGCATCATATGTTTTGGTTTTAACAAGGTTTCCTGCTCAATGAACTGTGACAACATGTCAGCATTATTTTGAGCTCTGTATGTGTAGCTGAACCCAGTGGCAGATGATGGAATCAAACTAAATATAGCTGCTAAATTAACACAATGACTTTCCATCAAACTGGCATGAAATTGGATGGTATGCCTGTTTGGTGAACAATGAATTACAAGCCACATATTATCAAAATGTTCATCTATTATCATACTACATAGATTAAATTTTAATTTGCACAATGTTAATAGGATGTGCATGGAATTATGTAGATATTTTTATGCAAGCTAACAAACTAATGGCACGTTTGACCAGTGAGATTGCCAAATGTACTGTAAAGTTTACTGAAGTGTAACAGCAAGCCGAGGCAGAGATAAGTAAAGTAAAGCAGGCATCTCAGTTTAAAATTCACTGCCAAAGTCACAAAAAAGTCATTAGTCTTAATGTTTCTGTGTGCGTAATAAATGCTTTTGTTCATCATCGGTTGCTCATTAAAAACAAATTTGTTTTGCTTTCCACCTCTCATTTTTACCAGCCAGATATCTGATTTGTCCCACATGCCGTGAAATTTCAGGGACTGTTACTCATGCCGGGATTATCAAAGTAAGACAATTAAACTAATAATGTGTCCAGCACAGAACAAAAGCCACAGTCAATGAGAATCTCACCTCATCTCCTACATATCTGTTCGGTCATCATTAATGTGCCATTATGTTCACTGACCACAAGTGAATGCATGCATTAACATTCCCCTTCATCTTACTAGCACTGTTTTTGGTTAGCCATCTATAGAGATGCATTGATTTCATTGGCTTTGTAATGAATCGTGAGGCTGATCTTGTTACAGCTAAATGGATGGGGACTATTCTTTACAGATCAAGTAAACTGAATCGTCTTTTATACTAGCAACACAGTAAAGTTGTATATTTTAAAGACTACAATTAATTGAGAGTTCAATTAATTCACATTCCTAAATGTTTTTTTTTTTTTGTTTCAAAGTTGCTTTGGATTTTGCAAAAGTTTTTAAAGGTCACGTTCTTCCTGATCCCATTTTTCAAACTTTTGTTATTGTGTAATGTTGCTGTTAGAGCATAAATAATACCTGAAAAATGATAAAGCTTAAAGTTTACTGCCAGGCGATATATTTTCTTTAACAGAATTCCCCTTTTAAAGCCTACAGCGAACGACCGGTTTGGACTACAGCCATCTACTTCCCGATCAAAGGAAGTCAAAGCAAGAGTGTATTACTAAACTCCGCCCACAGGAAAACATCAGTTGCCAGGCAAGCTCAAACGGCTCTGCTAAGCTAATCTGCTGTCGAATCACAACACACTAAACAAACTACACAATCAGAACTCGTTACGTATTTCTGAAGGAGGGACTTCATAAAACAAGGAAGACATCAGCCCATTTTAGGAAAGTGAAAACAGCGCTATACAGATAAGTAAATTGTCTAAAAAATAATGTGTTGACAATCGGCTACATTCTAACGCATGTGTGTTCCTAGTAGCCTCATTTTGCAGATCATTCAGCACTATCATTCCAGTCCCTGGAGTGGCCACGGAGGAATACATAAGACCTATAAGAGACTTCAAGAAGTGGCTTTCTGGCCAGGAATGTGGAAGGTCAAACAGTGGATAAAGAGATGTACAGTATCAGAATATTTAAAAATCCCTTGAAGCCAATTTTTTTTTGCACATACAAGATCAAAGTCTGATATTACTATAACCATTATTTTTAGAAGTTTTAAAAAACTATTTCCAATAAAGTTATTTACATTTTTTAGATTATCATTATCAAAAATTATCATTACCACAACATGATATTACATTAAATATATGCATTTACAAACTCATGTTTTGGTAATGAGAACTAAAAAGTTGTCTGGGTACTATGACAAACAAAATGTTTAACTTGTCTGGAGAGAAAAAATAAGAACTGCTCACCTGGTAGCCATCTGGAGTGTCACAGACAAGTATGTCCCCCAACTATTTTTTTTTTGAAAATGTTAGTTCCTTGAGGGCTTAAACAATGATTGAAAATTGTTGCGGAGGATGAGAAAATTGGTCTTGGACACATTTATATTCCTTCTTATTGTATTGTCTTATCTTAAAACATGTACTGAAGCTTTTTACTTTTTCGATTTTCTAATTATAAATATTTCCAAATCCAGTCATGGTCACGTTGCAGTATTGAAAATTTTCCACTTAAATGTGGAAAAAAAAATTGCATTTGCATTTACTTTATCAAAATGTTTCACGACACCTCATAAGTCTAATTTTGCAAGAACTACCCAAAGGCAATCACCAAAAACCTGCTGGAAAAATGCAGCACACCAATGTCACAAACGCTGGGTGTGGACATAATGGGGCCCTTACCATGTAGGTCAAATCGAAATGAATATCTAAGTATTCATTGATTATTTCACTCGTTGGGTGTTCCGCATGAGAATGCTACTGCTCAAACAGTTTTTGCTATTTTCAAGAGAGAAAGTTTGACCAGCAGGTGTTCCTGATTTTCTACTGTCTGACAGAGGCACACAAAGGAGGTTTGTGAAAAATTGAATGTTACACCAAAACTGACTACAGCATACCATCCTCAGACCAACATGACTGAGAGAGTCAATCGCACCCTTAAATACATGATAGCTGAGTACCTGGTGGAAAATCACAATAAGTGGGATCAATATTTACCAGAGTTCAAACTTGCCCTAAATTCTGCTGTCCATGACACCATATGAATGACTCCTGCTGAACTGCAACTTGGAAGAAAGCTGCAGGGTCCAATGGACAAACCACTTTAAGGTAAAGATCTTCCTCCTGATACATTAGCATACAATGTTGTTCATTGTATAACTCCGCTTCAATCTAAAGCTATGGAAAATAGTAAAAAGCTCATATGAGACAAACAAGAAACAAACATTGACGCAACTTTACATTTAAAAAGCAAGAGCGTGTGTGGATAAGGAATTTTCCACAGTCTAAAGCAAAAGATAAATTCACTGCTAAATTAGCTAAGAAATTGAGAGGTCCTTAACGGGAAATAAAACAGCTGGGTCCACTTAATTATCGTGTGGCATTGGAGAATACGGGGGAAGATGTCTTCACAATCCAATATGAAACCATGTTACCCAGCATCTGAAGAATTTGAGTCCCAAAGCAAGGAAAACCTCCTCAAATAATTTTACAATACCTCTGATGACGAAGAAGAGTTTCAGAGTTTCAAAAAAATCAACAATGGGTTGGGGAAATGTGACTATTTCAGAATGAACTGCACTGTTTTAAATATATCAAATGCAAAATCCAATTAGGAGAAGGGTGTGAGCAGAATTAACGGAATAAAAGGAAAAGCGGCAAGAGAGAAAAAAAAAAGGAGGGGTGTAACGTTACTCGTTGAGTGGCAGTGAGAAGGCCGACGTCTTGAGAAGCTCAGTATAAATCTAAGCAATTTTGGAGAATTACTAAATGTCTTTCTTGTAAGTAAATTAAAAGTCAAGTCAGCTTTAAGAAAACAGCAGATGTCTATTAACAAAAGCAAAAGCTCAAGCATTCAAGCACTCAAGCATTCAGTTAAGTAGGTTTAGTTAATTCAAATAATAAATAAGGGTATAGACCCTTGTTGTGAGCATATGCAAAACAAACAAATGTGTTTAGCAAAGATATATTTACCATGCTTTAAAACACAACGCAGCACAATGTCATTTAAACAACTGAAGTTACATTATATAAATTGTTACATTGTTATATTATTTAAATCATGCAGATGAGTTGGTTATGTCAGCAGTCAAAGCTATAGATTTTTACAGGCTTGTGAACTGACCTGAAAGTAATGCACAGGTTTTATTCTGGACTTTTCCATTTGGAGACAGAATGGTGCGTTTTCCCGGTCATAGCGGTCCATCAATTGTGACGTGTGTTACTGTGCAAACGGATAGCGTATGATATCAAAGCATCGTGGTACTTTTGTTTTTTTTTGCGGATTGATCTGCGCAGCGCCATTGAATTTCATTTTCATCTGCAGTCAGGTGGCAGAACGTGACAACATAACATTTCTTCTCGTCTTGGTCAATGAAAATGAACAGACATTTTGTCACAGTTTTTACTTTGTAAACCACTTTGTCTCATTTTATTCGTCAACAATATTGTAAAGTTCATTTAATTATAATTATTGTCATGAGACCAGCATTTACGTTGCGTCTCATTTTCATCACGTGATAAAGGTTAGTTGACGACAATATTTAGTCAGTCCTACTTTTTGTTGACGAAAGCAACACTAGTTTTTATTATTAAAATTCTTCTTTTCTTTTGATTTTAAGTAACAAACTCTATCCCAAATTGACTTAATTATTTGTGGTGCATGACACACCATATATAAATAATTGATTTGTCTATTTGCATTGATCTTTGTGTGAAGTTGTTTTTGTTTGTTTGTTGTTTACTGTAAAACCACACAAAATATAATTTGATACTGAATTTTTTGTGTAGGACTATTTTTGTTGTGACCACACTTCAATACATTACATTTTGTGTTATACACTAACCTAAAGGATTATTAGGAACACCTGTTTAATTTCTCATTAATGCAATTATCTAATCAACCAATCACATGGCAGTTGCTTCAATGGATTTAGAGGTGTGGTCTTGGTCAAGCCAATCTCCTGAACTCCAAACTGAATGTCAGAACGGGAAAGGTGATTTAAGCAATTTTGAGCGTGGCATGGTTGTTGGTGCCAGACAAGCCGATCTGAGTATTTCACAATCTGCTCAGATACTTGGATTTTCACGCACAACCATTTCTAGGGTTTACAAAGAATGATGTGAAAAGGGAAAACATCCAGTATGCGGCAGTCCTGTGGGCGAAAATGCCTTGATGTTAGAGGTCAGAGGAGAATGGGCCGACTGATTCAAGCTGATAGAAAAGCAACAAGGAAGAGACAGAAATAATCACTCGTTACAACCGAGGTATGCAGCAAAGTTTTGTGAAGCCACAACACGCACAAACTTGAGGCGGATGGTCTACAACAGCAGAAGACCCCACCGGGTACCACTCATCTCCACTACAAATAGGAAAAAGAGGCTACAATTTGCACAACCTCACCAAAATTGGAAAGTTGAAGACAGTCCAGAAAAATTTTGCCTGGTCTGATGAGTCTCGATTTCGGTTAAGACATTCAGATGGTAGAGTCAGAATTTTGCGTAACCAGAATGAGAACATAGATCTATTATGCCTTGTTACCACTGTGCAGGCTGGTGGTGGTGGTGGTGGTGTGGGGGGTGGTTTCTTGCCACACTTTAGGCCCCTTAGTGCCAATTGGGCATCATTTAAATGCCACAGCCTACCCGAGTATTGTTTCTGACCATGTCCATCCCTTTATGACAACCATGTACCCATCCTCTGATGCTACTTCCAGCAGGATAATGCACCATGTCATAAAGCTCAAATCATTTCAAAGTTGTTTCTTGAACATGACAATGAGTTCACTGTACTAAAATGGCCCCCACAGTCACCAGATCCCAACCCAATAGAGCATCTTTGGGATGTGGTTGAACAGAAGCTTCGTGCCCTGGATGTCCCACAAATCTCAATCAACTGCAAGATGCTATTCTATCAACATGGGCCAACATTTCTAAAGAATGCTTTTAGCATCTTGTTGAATCAATTCCACGTAGAATTAAAGCAGTTCTGAAGGCGAACGGGGTTCAAACACAGTATTAGTATGGTGTTCCTAATTGTCCTTTAGGTGAGCGTATGTTTGTATGTAATTTGTGGTTTCAATTATCCAGAGACAAAATTGTTGTTAAATGGAGTATTTTGGGCAGATTTTAAGACCGACTGGCACCTTAACTTGGTCAAGATATTTAAGAAATTAATTTCCAATATAATTTAGGATACCACCGTTACATCGTAACTGCTTAAAACTAATAACACGCGGTAACCTGCATGCTGCAAATTATTTTAACAGGTACGTTTTAATATTACACAAAAAATCATTTCATTATGTCTTTTAATAACATATATGAAATTATATTTACAAACGATTAAATCAAATAGTGTGTTTGTGACATTTGAACATCTTGATAAACAGAAGGTCTGCATTCATTACAAATGAGCAAATAAAATATTTATAATCAATCTTTAATGTTCCTAACCTTACTTATGAGGCAAATAGCCATGTAATAAGTGGAATAATGTACAGGCAGCTGGTTTTAGCAAAATAAGCCCCTTCATTGTGATACAAGACCCTTTGCTTTGTGCCGGGGTCCTGACTGTCTGGGCTTATTTCTGCAATAACAACTGGCTGCCTATACATTATCCCTTATTTATTATCACTAATGTTTTTCACATTTCATTATTTCATTATGACTCAATACAACTAAAGAATTCCTTAAAATGTAAATAAGTCTGAAGTTTTAAATATCCATCTTATCACATTACACAGAAACTTTAAACACTGTGAAACCTGAAAATGGATGCAAACAGATGTTTCAGTTTAAGCAAGATAAACTTTAGCTTGAGCTAAATCAACAGCACACAATAAATACATTCAAATGAGCTCTGGTGGGAAGGAGGTCCAAGCTGCAGCTGCGCTGACGCCCACAAATGCTGAGAGGAGCTTACGGTACCTCCGCTTTTAAGTTCTGCAGTACATCAAAATGTGTAGCAAACAGGATATGATGTCACGCTCTAGGGCTTCTGTTTTTAATGCAAGTTAATTATGCGTTTTAAAATCCAAACTGTGAAAGTTTACAATCTATTTCCCTTTACCACTTAGCTTTGAATTTGCATGCCAAGCCGTGACATTTAGTATTTTCGTCTTGTGAATCTGCAGGACAGAGTTCACCAAACATGAAATGTGCATAAGAAAGCGAGTCTCTTGGAAAACATAATTGGTGGCCAACAGAGTGCAAAGGTCTTACCACTTTATGCATAGCTGTGATCGCACATCTATTCAATTCTATATATGTGTGTGTGCCATACTGCTTTGTAACTTGGCAACAGTAAACGCCCTACAGTCAGGATAATAAACTACATCACTAACCATAAGAGCATTCAGCTTTGCCATCCTTCAGCCATTCATCGAAATAAAGAGAAAAACTGGCCCAGCGCCTGCTTACCTGTTCAAGCCAAAAAACAAGAAGCACATTTGACCAAAAAGTGCATGTACCAATTGTTTCATGAAATACTTCATATTGCTGGCTCCCAATGAAAGCCATAATGAATATTCTTTTCATGATGTCACATTGCTGTTGCCAATAGCAACAGTTAGAGAGAGAACAAGAGAAGCAGGTAGATGAATGATTTGGAGAGGTTTCAGTCTGGATAATACTACACACTAAATGAGGAGTGCTTTTGTTTCTTAAAGCTACTTTGATAAGCTCTCCAAAAACTCAATACTTGTGAAACTTCATGTTTTCAAAATCGACGGTCTATTTAGGACCTCACCAATTAAAATCATTTTAATAGTATAATAGGAGTGTACTGCCTTTTGCTTTACGCAAATAATAATGGTACTCTAAATTCAAACTGCTAGTATGTGATCTCACAATTTCACTTTTCAGATTCAAACTAAGAATGTAATTATTGTGAACCCTTATAGTGTTCTGGCAAGCATATCATAACAATGCTTATTTTAGCATCAGTTGTTACAATTTTGAGTGGTGCTAACATTTTCTTTATATAACATGGATAATAGTCTTAACCAACAAAGATTTTTCAAGCTTTAAAAAAAAAATTACCTTGATTTAGACAAAGTATCTTCTTTTCTTAGAGCACTATGGAGGAAGGCTGTTGCAATGAACTCAATCGGTGTGAACTTCTGAGAAAAAGAGAAGTTAGTAATGAGAAGAGCTGCATGCCAAATCAAAGATCCTCAGCACAAAAGCCACGAGAGGTGGTGAGGTGATGCGATGAATGAAATTTAAAAAGAAAATTGTGTTTCCTGGGTATGCTTATCAAAAAAGTGACAAGAAAGAGCTGAGGAGCTGGTACAATTATTGTAGCTGTCTGCATAGATGTATGAGAAGTCGTAGTATCTCTCTCTCTCTCTCTCTCTCTCTCTCTCTCTCTATCACTCACTCTCTCTCTCTCTCTCTGCATAAACATATCTATTGCTAGCATGGCCACTCTTTTTATAGCAACTTCTAACTTGTCAAGAAAGTAGAAAATAATTGTAATTTCAAATTGATTAAACTTAAAAATGTAGTCAAAGCCGAAAGTGTAGTGGGCAGCGCTTCGACATGTGGTGCTTTCACACTTTTGGTGACCTGAGTTTGACTCGTGGTCATTTGCCGATCCCATACCCCTCTCTCCTCCCTGTACTTTCCTGTCTTCTCCTAAACTCACTGTTAAATAAAGGCAAAAACTGGCCAAAAATAAATACATTAATTAAAAATGTGCAACAAGGGAATTTTACAGTGCATTCACTTTCTAATTATACTAAATGACACATGTAAATTAGTTTTAAATTTTTGACAAGAATTCACACAAATGTAACCTGTTATTTCTTAAGTGAATGTTTGGTTAAAAATCTGATTTGTAACATAATATAAGATCCATGCATTACAGTATCTAAAAACACCCTGCCTCAATGTCAATCAATGTTTACCAGTGATTTTAAGGTATGGATGTGGTAAGCTTTGTGGTAATTTGGGATTTTTCTCAAAATTAACTTTGCTGACTCTGTCAACTTCAAACAGGTGACCAGGAGGTCACTGTCATGTTTTGTCAGATTCCTACAAATCATGCATTGTTTTTAATTTTTAATAACTCATTTTTGAAAATGTGCTCATTCTGACTCAATTTGCCAGCGCGGGTCACAAATGATGCAGCAGCAAAAAGAAAAGGAGAAAGAATGAAAATTTAATTTATAAAACAATGGCTGATGTTCTGTCGAAAATGTTAACAGGCTGGTGTAAACATACATTTGCATGAAGCATCCATATCCATTCATACTCATTTGATTAGAGTATTAAAAACTTGAAGTGTTAAATTAAGGTGAATTTAGAACAGATAAAAATGAAAAAATAGTTTGCGAATAATCACAAGTTAACTCATGACAATCATGCAATAAATATAGATTAAATATTTTAATCGATTGACAGCCCTAATATTTATATACAACTATACATTTGCAATGTTTTAAAACCTTACCTTTATTCTTTATGTTTGCACTCTCTTAATGTAAAAAATATATATATATATATATATATATATATACATATATATATATATATATATATATATATATATATATATATATATATATATATATATATATATATATATATATATATATATACATATATGAATTAGGTATGGAAACAGTTCACTTTTGAGTCATAAATTGGAGAATGTTTTATGTTCTTATCTGTATAAACAACAAAAACATTAACTTTATTTAAAAATATTTTTGTACTCTTTGAAAATTTAACACCACTTATTTGTTGCAATGTTGGAAAATGACTACTGCAGTATTTTATAACAACGTTGGCTACATACAACATCAATGATCTAATGTTGTGTTTTCTATTGTTAATATCTAATGTGTAACAAACAGGATATGATGTCACGCTCTAGGCCTTTTGATTTTAATGTTAATTATAAGCGAATTCATAAGTTCAAAGTCATGAAGCTGTGATTGTACATTACATTCTTTGGATAACGTCCAGTTCCAATTCACATCAAACAGAGCAGTTAATGATATTCTTCTCATGGGTCATTTACTTCAACATAATTCATAACCAACATCTGCTGTTTACAAAAGTCAAAACATCTCAGCTGCCCCTGCTGACAGCCACATACACAAATACAGAAACAAAGCAAACGACTCTCCTGTTGAATAGACATTTTTTCCCCAGTTTCTGTTGCTGAGGTGGAAATTAGTGAGATATGCAGAGAAGTGAATCACTATCAAAGCTGAAATCAATGCTTTGAGGCATTATATTGTTTGAATTGTCAAGTTGCAACAGTTTTGCAGCAAAACTCCCAGTGTTAAATGAACACTCTTACTGCCCATTTTACAAACAAGGCTTTGGGCTTGTCCTAGACTAACACACATGTTTGAGCTGTCTCAACTGAAAATAAATTGAACTGACAGATCTTAAAATATGCAGTGCCATTGATTTATCTCAAGTAGACAGAGATAAATCTCAAGCGCACAGATAAATCAGCCGATGATGCTTGCTATGCTTCAATTAATTACTGTGAAATGCAACTACTATTTTATTAAGATTTTTTTTCTAGTTAATATAGTGCTTCAACTTCATCCAGTCACTTGGTTTTTGCAGGAGACTGGAGTTGTAAGCCTGGACAGACGACAGTCCTGATGTTCAGTTTCATTAGTAAAGTCGGATTTATTGTTTCGCATTTTTTGTCGTCTTTCTATTTTGATAATAATGACAGCTACAACAAAATTGCTAGCTCGAGTAATATGCATTTAAAGAATGAATGTTTAAAACCTTGCAGGCTGAAACAATAATCAAGGAAATGCCACCTACCTGTACTGTATGTCGCTGATTTCCACTGCTCCGCTTTACATTTGCGCACTGAAATAATTCTCCTAAAATTAGGTAAGATATAACAGAGTTAATTCATGATTATCAGGCTTATTAACATTGGTGATTTAATAGTGAAAGTTGGATGTGTATACCATACCATTATACCATTCTGGCGCCAGGCCTGCTTTCCCAAGATAACAGCTTTAAGTCTTCTCCTGTAATAGCTGATGAGTTTGAAGAATATATGCCAAGAGATTTCTCCATATAGAAACTCTCCAGATCCTTCAGGTTTTGAGGTCCATGCTGTTGTCTCAAGTCACGAGGCAGAAAACCAGCCCCAAGTTGGTTATTGGCAATAAGTGGTTATTGCCAAAAAGCTCTGACCATAGATTCCGATACCATTTGAAGTTCCAGTAGTGTCTGGCAAAGTGAAGAAGCTTGATGTTTGTTTCTGGATAAGAGTAGAGGCTTTTTGAAAGCCTTCCAAACAATATTTGGTGATATACGTGATGTCAGATTGTAGTTTTGGGGCTTTCTGACCCCAATTAACTTCTGCAGTTCTCCAGCTATAATTCTTGGAGATTTTTGGTCCACTCGAACAATCCTCCTAAAAGTGCACTGCGACAAGAAATACACACGTCCTCTTCCAGGCTGATTTATAACACTTCCAGTTGAATTTTTTAATTCATGTCACCAAGGTTTGTTTTCCATTAAAAAAAACAAATATAAGTATATATTTAAAAATTATTTTGCTTATGTAAATTCATAGGGATGGCAATATTGAATCAGGTTTATATTTAGACTGACTTAACCAAACAGCTTTGATATCATGCCGAGCAATAAATCCACAGAGGTTACAGTACAATTACACAGACTAGGTGATTTTAATAACACTCAGTGGGAGTCTAGGACATTTTTAGTTTCATATTCAATTTGCTTCTTGACAACACACTATACAGTATATCCAATGAGTTTCCCATGAGGCTGTGAGCTTGTATGTGCTTTAACATTAGATGTCCTGTCAATGTGTATATACTGAATAAATGAAATAAAACTAGAGATGAGTTAACTTAATAAATATAGTTGAAATTTTAAGGCAGCAAATAATCTCTTACAGTGTAATGATATTGGACCCACTCACGTTTTCTTTAATTTAGCCCATTGGTCTGTTTACTTATCAGATCCCGGTCAGCCAAAACCATCCCACTAAAGCAGTGCTTCCCAATCCTGGTCTTCAAAAAACCTCCTTCCAAAAAGTTTTATACGTTTCATTACTTAAAACACCCGATTTAACTAATCAGCCTCCTTCCAAAATTGTAAACATGTTTCCCTAACAAGCTAATGAGTTAAATCAGGGGCCGTATTCACAAAGAATTTTAAGGCTAAAAGTAGCTCCTAACTGGCGAATTTAGGAGCAACTCCTAAAAATAATGGGCGTGTCACTCCTAAATTTAGGACTCCTAAATTTTTTCACTAAGAGTAATTCACAAAGCATTTTAGCCCTAAAAGTAGCACCTAAGTCTGGGACAGCTTAAAAGAAGTCGAGAGGACTCCTAACTCACTAAGACCTATTCACAAAAGATCTTAAAATGCCTTAGGTGCTGATCCTCCTTTACATGGACAGTTTCACCAACTCAAAAGCATTGCAAGTACTTAAAAGCACACTTTAATGTAAGCATATTGTTTATGACATTTGTTTCATAATTCATTACATTCATGACAAGCAGGAAGTTTTTTAGAATTACATGAAACAATAATGATATTAAATATTTAATATTATAGGCATACCTGTTGCCATGCTAGTCTGTTTAAAGGCTGCAATCTCAACCCTCTACTGCGATTGTAATGCATATACCACCGCCTCTCGCATTCGTCCGGGGTCCGCGACATAAGCGGGAATGCTGCATTGATCTGCAACAAATCCTCTCCCCAGTGATGCGCGGGTTGATCCGAAATGAGCGGATGCATGCGGTCACCCGCGGTTACTAGTCATCCAAAAATATTTTTTATGATATTCGGGTCGCGTTCGGTCGGGTCGTTTGAAATAAAGATGGCAATTAACTATTAAACAAATACTACTTAAAAAAAATGCGGGCCAGGGAGCGGGTCGGGTACACTATTTATTTTTTATTTTTTGCGGTCCGAGATGCGGGCAGGTTAGTTGAAAACGTTGGTAGGGTGCCAGTTGTTTTGTACATTGACCCGCGCATCACTTTCTCGCATGTCTCACGCTTAGTTTTGCTTGATATCTCAGTGCCGAATTTCCCTTTTATTACGTTTCTTTTTTCCAGCACAAACTGGGCCAGCAGCAGTAACTGATCCTGCATCCATTTGGGCTTTCTTTTTCGTTTTGGCGAGTTCATAATCCACCATCATTTATTTATTACATTAGGCAGGCTTCTTTAATATGGGCAACATTTCCTTGCTTTAAGTAGCCTAGTCTATTTAGGCTAATAGGATGTACATTAATCAAGCAAGTGTTAATGCAATGTCGTTTTTTATTATTAAGCAATTGGCGGTTTTCATTTGTATTAGGCTACCTTGATTTAATTTAATTTAATTCACGACTTTTCTTTAATATATGCATTTCGATGGCATTACTATTATTATTTTGTATAAGACACAGACATATTTCGATGTTGTAATTCCATGATTTGGTGCGTCTGTGTTATGTTCCGCATGACAGCCCTGTCATCTAACAACCAATCACCGTGGTCATTGCGAGGCAGCTCGTGCATGAGAATTGACGTCATCCGTAGCAACGAAGACTCACTCTTAGTTTAGGAGTTATCATTTTTCCTTACTAAAAGTAGGTCTGAAAGGCGTTGTGAATAACTTTTAAGAGAAAACTCCTAGCTAAAATCTTTTAGTGCGATTTAGGAGTACTCTTAGTGATAAGATAAAATGCTTTGTGAATACGGCCCCAGGTGTGTTAAATAAGGAGACATCTAAAGCTTTCTGGGAGAGGGTCCTTGAGGACCAGGATTGAGAAGCACTGCACTACAGGAATACCCTAAAAAATTAAACTCAGTTACGCATTGGACTTTCCCCGCTGCTGCTTCCTCAAATTCATTCCACTTGACTCATTGAGTCCATATAATTTAAACTCAATTTCGTGTTTTCACTACTTTGCCAACTGAACTCCCGCGACACAACAAGTTAAAGGGATAGTTCGGCCAAAAGCGATATTAAACCCATGATTTACTCACCCCCAAGCTGTCCGAGTTGATATGTCCATCGTTTTTCAGACAAACACATTTTCGGATATTTTAGAAAATGTTTTAGATCTTTCAGTTGATTAAATGTAATGTTACGGGGTCCCCGACCTTCAAGTCCAAAAAAAGTGCGTCCATCCTTCACAAAAGAAATCCAAATGGCTCCATGATGATAAACAAAGGTCTTCTGAGGGTAATCCGTGTGGTGTTGTTGTAGA
Source organism: Paramisgurnus dabryanus (assembly GCF_030506205.2). Classification (NCBI taxonomy): domain Eukaryota; kingdom Metazoa; phylum Chordata; class Actinopteri; order Cypriniformes; family Cobitidae; genus Paramisgurnus; species Paramisgurnus dabryanus. Next base: position 13,365,273 of record NC_133337.1, read on the forward strand.
AATATCCATATTTAAAACTTTATTAACGAAAATAACTACCGTCCGGTAGTGCCGCCATCTTAGACTCCTCTTTATTCAGGAGAGAGTATTAGCGTACACTGTTAGATGTCGCTGTAGATTTAGCAGCACTGTACTGTAAAAATCCACAGTACTATACTGTATGTGTACATTACAGTACAGTACTGCAGTTCATAATGCATTCTGGGTAAATTTGTTTGAGCGGGAAAATTTTACAGTATATTTTGGTCTTGATGTAACCTTGCTGTAGCCATTGCTGTAATGTGCCAGGTGTACTTGCAATAATCAGAGAAAGTGCGCCAACGTCAAATCACACAGACAGAGGGAGAGCACAACTCTTGGCTGCAGCTGAAGGAGGACGATTGATTTCTGTCAGTTCGGTAAGTTTGAAATATTTCTGTTTCATGAAAACTTAATTTTTAGTTTAAGAATGTTGTCAATAGTTTGTCACAATATTGTTTTAAACGTGCAATGAGAGAGAAAAACGGTCGCCAACAAAGTTTCAATCTCCCTCAGAAAGTAAGCTAACGTTACACACAGATGTCTACCGCTGCTTTAACTCGCTTTACACCTTTTTTTAATGAATATAGGGTTGTTTTAACTAAATTATGACGGTTTGGTGAGTTTATATTGTGTTGAAAGTGTGGTGACAATGAAACTATTTTTAACGAAATGGACAAAGACAACCCGCCAGCGCGGTCTTGCGGTCCCAGCATAACGGTCGTTTATCTCGGCGTTTCATCCGTTCAGTTAGCGTCAGAGAAAAGTATTAAGTTAGACTGTTTGGCAAGGCTGACTCGTGGTTGTAAACAGATAGGACTTGACACCCCGTACACAGCATAGTACCGAACTACTCCACAGAAGTGAAAACAAGAAACCTCATATTTAACTGGATACATGCATCGAACTCATCGCAGCTTTAACTTCGACCAAATATAATTCAGACCTGGGCTCATCTTAATATCAGATGAACGAAAGGGATTGCCGCGCTTATTGTTGTTGTTATTATATTACGGTATATCAGCAAAAGCAGAGAATATCTTCTCTTAAGCGTTTTACACGCCCAGTAAGTTGTCCAATACATTTTTATGGCATATTGTTTCCACCACTTCAGATGCATTACACGCTGTATATAAGTTTCCAAAACACATCAAATCAATGCACGAAAAGAGAATGGGCTCCGCATTTACGTACCTTTGTCTTCTCGTCTCTGTCATCTGATCCTTCATCTCTGGATGTAAAATAGTCCATTATAACATCGTGTAGGAAACTGGCATCACCAGGATTGCTCAGATTTAGGCGATCATGTTTATCTTTAAAGTGAGCAGCTAGCTACTAACTTGTTAAAAAACTTTGCGTGAAATAGTGTTACACCGCAGCCGTCCGGGTTAAACATTAGGGGCAGTCTTTTTACCTTGTCACTATAAATCGCTATTTTCTGCACTAAACGAGACATTTTCAGAGATTTTCTGTAGACAAGATGTTATAGAATAATAATTTAAAAAGACTTATTTAGATATTTATATATAATATAACTAATATATATATATATATATATATATATATATATATATATATATATATATATATATATATATATATATATATATATATATATATATATATATATATATATATATATATATATATATATATGTTTTACAACTGACTTAACACTTACAGTAATGTTTTATTTGTTAGCATAGCATGATATTAGATTTAAACACTTAATACATTTTTAAATCAATCACTTTGTCTCTGCACAATGAACATTATCAAATATTATTAATGTTGTAAAATATATTGTTCATTGTTAGTTCATATTAGCTAAGGCATTACCAAATGTTAAGGAATAAACTCTTATAGTAAAGTGGAAAGTTTTCTTTTACCATTTCCTTCACAATGTCTACTTATTTCTATGGCTAACAGATGTTGTAACATTTGTCTTTTTTACAGTCTTACCATTGCTTGTAAGTCGGATTGGGTAAGATGGATCATCTTTAAAGGCACCAGGCAAGTACATGATGTACAGTTACAAGTCATGTATTTTTTTGACTGCAATATTAAATGCTTTCACGTCACATGTAAAAGTACACAGGAATGTGCTGATCACTTTTTATTTGTAGTTTACATGAGTGTCATTGCACTTTTCAGGAGTTAAGGCAGATGTGGAGGCACAACGGGTGACACCAGACACCACGCCCGCCGACAGGGGGGGACAAACGGGTCTGTTGTCCCGGGCCCAGGGTGGGGTGGGGCCCAGAGGGGGGCCCAGAACTGGAACCTATGGAATAATTGATAAAAAATAAAGAAAATATTTGATTCATTTGATTTGAAGTTCAGTACGCTCAAAATGTCCTGTCAGACTCAGCGCAAGTCCGGTGCTCAGAAAAGAAAAGAAAAGAAAAGAAAAGAAGAAAATATAGGCCTTATAGAGGAAAATAGAATTCCTAATTATCCCCATTAGGAATCTGTGACCGCAGATATAGTCACTGCATCGCGTGTGTTTAGAAGTCTGTGCTGTTTGCTGTGAGGTTTTTATGAGAGAAAGCACAAACTATTTAATATTTAATATGTAAAACTTGAATTTGAAATAAAACTTACCGCGGAGAAGATAATGAATTCGCTATCGTATCTATTGCTAAGTGATGGGAAAATTATTTATTATTTCAAATCCGTTTACAAGATAAATATACATTGTGTTGTTAAACAGATGAAATTATCTTGATATAGGCTACATTAATTATGAGAAGCCTTTTCTTTTTAATGTTACACTGTAGACAGTAATTTATGTATTTTATATAAAACTCTATGGTCGTGACAGCACATTGTCCATTATCTGTTGGTTCATGTTGGTCCAGTTTAATTCAGGGTAATCCTTTAATAAAATGTAATTATAAAATATTTTATTGTTTTGTAATATTCACAGCGCACATTCTCTCAGATCGTTTTAAAACATTTTTAATTATTCTGCAAAATTCCGCATAGATTTTGCAAAAGAAATCCGCAGAAATAGAAAAAATAACTCCTTACACAGATTCCTTACACAGCTGTACTACTCTTGCAGCAATTAAAGCAGTTCAGATTTGTTTTAAATGGCAAAATAGTTATATTTCTTTTTTTATTTACATTTTAGAGTATTTTTGTTTGTTCCAACAAGCGGTTCGCAGCCGACAGCAAGTTGACGACATGTTTGATGAATTGAACTCTCAAATCAACACTTCACTTGCCTATAATAACAACTATATAAAATATATATTTTCAGCATATCACAGTGTTAGTTTAAACGTTTATTATCAACACACACTATTTTTAAAAAGCGGAGGCAGGTTGCTCTGCTGCTCGCAGCTGCAACGGGTGCAGAAATAAAAAAATTAAAAGGGCTATAGCTACAAAACGAAACGAAATAAACATGAAACCGAATAAACATGCAACCTATGCATATATATATGTATTATAGATTATGTCTTGGATGCTGTTTGCATAGATTATGCGCAGTATCCAAGGTTTTAATCTAGTCCCCCATTAATATTTTTTCCCGTTACGCTGAAGGTCCTGCTGTTAAATACGCAACAGCTGCATTGTAAATGTGTGGCTGGCTGTGCTTATAGCGGACTCGTGCTATAGGTTAAAAGTCTTACTACGTTTGTTTTGCAATCATCGTCTGTCAAAATGTTATTTTAATTAAATTGAAAAATATAAAAAGATGGAGAAGCCTAAATAAGCCCGAGGTCCGCCCAGCTGTGACGTTAAAATTGGCCGAAACCCGACCTGAGGGGTGTTAAAAGGTCGGGTCGGGCTTGGGCTGAAATGCAGGGCTCTACTCTCAGTCGCATTCATTGAGAAAAATGTAATGCATGCTCATCATGAAAGCTCTTTACAAAATAATATCCCTCTGGGCTTTTGGTTCAAAGGCGTGCATGTTTGGAGAAATATTGATTGAGTTTATATGTTTACTTCAAATTTCTAAAGAGAGGAGTAATATTTTTTTTCAATTTTTAGTCCAAACACAGCATAATATTAGCTGAAGTTGTTTTACTGATATTTCCAATAGTCTGTTCATAATTCTCATAATTCATACGTGATTATGATATTTTGTTTCAGTATACAGCGTCAGTACACTGAAAAAAATGGTTCATTGAATTTAATCCGTTTTTTTTTTTAAGGTAAGTGGTTGCAATCAATTTATTTAAGCTACATTTAAACAAAAGTTTTATATTTTATTTTACTTTACTAATCTTTTTGTTTAAATGTAGCTTAAATAAATTGATTGCAACCACTTACCTTAAAAAATGTATTAAATTCAATGAATATTTTTTTTCAGTGTACTACATTTAAAGGTGCAGTGTGTAAATTTAAGAAGCATCTAGTGGTGAGGTTGCAAATTGCAACTAACGGCTCAATACACTGCTCACCCCTCGCTTTTGAAACACATATGGAAGCTACAGTAGCCGTCACCGGTAAAACATGTCATCGTCAGAGACAACTTAGTAAAAAAAGTTTGTCCGTTAAACGTTTCTGTAGAAACATGGCAGCACAAAATGGCGACCTCCACGTAAGGGGACCCTCTGTGTATGTAGATAAAAACGTTTCATTCTAATGTAATAACAACATAACGGTTCATTATAAAAAGGTCTTTATACACCCCTGATAATATAGTTTAGTATATTATTTTGCATTTCTGTCAAGAGATTCTTCTAAAAATTACGAAAAGCACCTTTAACTAAATGTTTTATACAATGTATAATATGCAATATTCGTGGGTCCTGAATCTGATAATGCCAAATGTCTTGTTACCAGTAAAAAGTAAGGGGTGGGGGGCCCTCTAAGATTATCTTGTCCCGGGCCCAGGCAAGACTGTCAGCTGACAAGCACATTGTTCGGTAAGTTTGCACTTTACCACTACAGCTTCTTTAAATACCCATGTATACACTCATTCACAATTCCCACACACAACACTGTAACACGACCATACACAACATGTACACAATTGTCTTAGTTTGCCATGTAGAAATATACAAACAGAAATATTCAGACTTTGGTTATAAGAAATTTAATTTAATAATTGTATTTATTTAGCAGAGGTGTCCCTGGACTTTATTGACAAAAGATTTTGTTTTCAGAATAAAAAGTTGTGTCCAAATCAGTAACAATTGTACTTTCTGTTCAGGACATTCAATCATGACAGGATCCAGGTGGATGCTGTCCATTGAGGAAAGAGTTTGTTCAGCGGTAAGTGAATCTTCTGTATTTTAATGTAATTAGGTGTGTAACAGTAGAATAAGAGCAAAAGGTTTCAGAATAGGAGTAAATTCAAGGCTGAGTTTAGTTTTTTTAAGAATCTTTTTCTATCTTATATTTGTTGACTTAATGTTTATGATATTTCTAACAGGTTTCTGGATAGAATTAATTCCAAAGATGGGAAAAAGTGCACATCCAGACAAGGAGCAAGCAAAAAGACAAGGAACTTGGTGCAGAGAAAAGCTGTGGCCATTAACCCCCATGTGAACAGCTTCATGCAGTCCCTGATTGAGTTCGAATGGACGACTTCAAAGTAAAGGCCACTGTGGTCTGTCTGCCACAGTTTAATGCATTTTTTTTTTAGTGTTCAAAAGTAGTATTCAAGTAGAATATTTAAAACTATGGGCCAGTGTTCTTTTTACCACAGTGTTCTTTTTACCACCTTTTAGTCGATGATGGACTTTAAACTGAAAACTTCAAACTATGGACGAGGATTCTATTTGCCAGAGTTAAATATGTTACAGCAGGGGTCTCCAAACTTGTTTATACTTGTTGATTTTATTTTATGTTACTTGATTATATGTTTATTATTGTTTAAAATCTTGTTTTAAATATGTTTTGTTTCGATTAAATGTTTTTTAAATAAAATTTTGATACAAACATTGCTTGGATTGCCTTTTAATTCATTATGTCATGTCAAGGATAGCATTTTTACCATATTAATAACTATAGATTTAAACCTAAATCTCTAGCTATTTTATATATTGTATTAACTGTAATAAGTAATAAATAGTATTTATGGGTCAATATAGACATTACAGTAAATTACTGTAAAAATAGACTACTGTAATAAAATATTGTAAAATTACAGTACTGCTTTGTAACTATACAGTACTAGTTTGTGTACTGTAAAATGGTATTACAGTACAGTACTGTAAAACCAAAATACAGTAACTTACTGGCAACCGTGCTGCCAGTACCGTACTGTAAAAATACAGGGAAATCGTTAACAGTGTAGTGTATGCACTTTTCTTAGTGACGTATGACAAATTCGGAGGGCGGGGGCACAGAGCAGCAGCAGAGTAGCCTCCGTAGGCTGCGTAAGCTCTCATCCTGAATGCAGACGCGACTAAGATGGCGGCGCTACCGGAAGGTATTTATTTTCATTAATAAAGTTTTAAATATGGATATTTCTACAACAACACTGCACGGATTACCCTCAGAAGACCTTTGTTTATCATCCTGGAGCCGTTTGGATTTAATTTGTGAAGGATGGACGCACTTTTTTGGTTTTTGGACTTGAAGGTCGTGGACCCCGTAACATTACATTTAATCAACTGAAAGATCCAAAACATTTTCTAAAATATCCAAAAATGTGTTTGTCTGAAAAACGATGGACATATGCAACTCGGACAGCTTGGGGTGAGTAAATCATGGGTTTAATATCATTTTTGGCCGAACTATCCCTTTAAAGCAAAGCTTTTAGTCTATAAAACTAATTGTTTAATTAAAATAAATGGCATCTAAATGCTTTGGACCAACCTGCATTTTTTGTGTCTGACGCCCATGGATTTATAATTATTTGTTGTAGGATAGCTTCACGTATTGCTCTATGTGACTTTCATGACAAACCTTGGTTTCCATAGTGTTGTGATACCCCAGCAGGTGATAAGTCAGCATTACGTAGCAACAGTTTAGAGAGGAGAAAGCTATCTTAAAATATTGGTCACTTCTTAATAAAAGTATAGTGCATCTACTAATAAATATACATCACAAAAATATGTTTTTACTGATGCGATATGTTAGAAACAATGTCGTTTTAAATCGTTAACTTTTTATGGCAATGCACTGAGCAAAGCGGGGAATCTTCTCATCCCTAGTGTATATAATGAAAAATATAATCTAAAATAAAATATAATATCTTGCTGGGAATGAAAACATAAGCCCTCTGCAAGTGCACTTTAGTGTACACTGAACCATAATCACTACAGGCAGCATTCTGTCTCTGTGATACACAACCTTCTGCAGATCTTTTATCCTGTTTAGTTTTTAATCTCCTCTCTGCCGTAGGAACAAAAACGCTTGTCTGCTCGCCATGTCCATCTTGGAAAAAACCTTTATGTGAATCCTTTAAGCCTGTTTAATGGTGACAGATGGGTGACATTAAAGACCCAGAGGAACCTTATCTTATTCCTTTAGATGAAATACGAGGTTTGATGTCTAAAAACCTCTGTTAGATTATAAAGATTAAACCACTTTACACCTCAATACTGATCATTTGGAAGACAATATGAAATATGAAGTTTGGAATTAAAGAAAGGAGTGTGAATTATAGTCACTTTCTCTATTCATTTTACTCTAAAGCCTTACAACAAAAACATCTGATAACTGTACTGGGCCCAAATATGAGTCAAGCCATTATAGAAGATTGCATGAGTAAAATGGAAAAAAGTAATGACCTTTTATATTCCATAGTGTGTAGTACAGCTTCAGTTTTAATGTACTTTCTAATGTATTTTCAAAACCTGCACAATGACAACAATCAGCAAACATGCAAAAGTTGATGTCACATTAGCCATTCAATATGGCTTTCATGCATGACTGTTACTATGTGGACATATATTTATAAGCCACGCTGTTAAAAAAAAAAAAAAAAAGATGTGTAAATGGTTACTTTGCCTGTACCAATTGGTAAAGCATTGATCATGGGTTAAATCCCAGGAAACACTAATGCTGTTAAAATGTATTCCTTGAAGACTTTGTGTACTGTATGTGCTAATGCTTAGGATAAAGCATCTGCTATATGCATAAATGTAATAGACCCTTTTACTGTTTGTACACAATGATGACGTGGCAGCGTATGCGCGCGCATTTAGGCAACGGAAGTATCGTAAGAATCAGCAGTGAAGCAACACAAACAGTAAGTTATTTTAAAAAAGTTGACTTTATCAACATTTTCAACACAGCTACCAGATCCGTGTACTATAGTGGAGTGGATAGAAGACGTTAGCAGATGGCCAAAAATAAAGTTGCCAGATACATATATACGTATATTAGTATATTATATTTGAGCAACCAAACGCAACAGCCAGACAATTTGATGCTGGGAAACCGTTTTAATAAACGTTCTGAGTTGCTACCACGTTAGAACCAATGGGGAATAACACTACTTCCGTTGCCCAAATGCGCGCGCAGGCTATTTGATCACGTGAGCTGTAAAAGGGTCTATATGATGTACATAAAGCTTCTTAAAAGGATATCCAGCCAAATATCAAAATAACCTCATGATGTACTCACCCTCAAGCAATCCAAGATTCACATGTCCTTATCTTAATGTCCATGAATGTCCTTGCTCTTCCAAGCTTGAAAATACTAAAAAACAGGGATCAGGATACAAATTCTGAATTTAAAGGGCTTATATTGTTGCTTAAGACCATTACTTTTTGTATTTGGTGTAATAAAATGTGTTTGCATGGTTTATGGTTCAAAAAAGCAATATTTCCACATACCGTACTTTTTTAGCACCTCCAAGTCCCGCCAATCTGAAGCAGGTCGTTTTGTACACAGTTCTGAAACAGCGCGGTGTGAACTGATTGGCAAGCTATCCAGTGCGTTGTGATTGGCCGAATACCTCAATTATGTAAATGGCGGTGGTGATGGCGCAGTAGATAATGCTGCGTTCCAGGTAGGTTTTTGAGCCTGTGAATTACGACTTCAAAACCAAGACTCACGACTATGCATTCCAGGCAGCCTGTAACCCGTGTTTTTATAACCTTCTACCTGTAAAAGTGCACTGGAACGGAAGTCAAACCTGTGACTTCCCACCCGTGAACTCGTACTAGATTGATGCACTCCCAGTTCAGAGTCGTGAGTCGTGGTTTTAAAGTCGTGATTTACGGGTTACAGGTTGCCTGTAACGCAGCATAAGACACACGCCTTTAATGTGAGAGACCCGGGTATCGAATCCACTGTGACGCACCACTGTCACGCACCATTGTGTCCCTGAGCAAGACACTTAACCCCTAGTTGCTAAGCAATTTGAATCTAAACTTAAGACATTCTTCTTTAACAAAGCATTCACATAGAATGTCCAGTAAATGTACTTTTCCCGCAGTAGTTATTTTGTCTAGAACAAAGCACTCACATACCTCATATGGGTAATGTACTCTTGCCGCAAAAGTTAGCCTGTCTGTAACAGAGCTGAAATAAAATCACTATAATGTATGACACTTGCATTACATGCGAACAGCTCCTACGCTAATAGAATTCTGTTTTTGTCTCCCTGTCTCGTCCTCGACCCCGAGGACAATGAGGCAAACAGACCCAGTTCCTACTGCTGTGAAGGTCATCGCACCACTGATCTACTGGCTGTCCTTCAACGTGATGCCCAGCCGATGCACGACCAACGACCACCGGCTGAACCAGTTTAATCCGCTTACCCGCTTACTATCCCTACCGTGTCTATATATATAAATATTAATTTCTCCCTAGGGTTTTTTGTCCTTCTAGGAGTTTTTCCCACTGGGTTTTCTCCTAGGGGTTTTTTTAGTCCCAGGGAGAGTTAGCCAACTTTGGCTTAACTTAGCACTTTACTGTATACGTTACATTATTAATACGCTCGCATGTACGGTTTAACCTTAGCCGCTATATTCTACTTCTTATCCTATCTATTGATTTTCAGTGTTCTCCTCTACATCTACTCATGTAAAGCTGCTTTGCAACAATTAACAATGAAAAGTGCTATATAAATAAAATTGAATTGCTCCAGAGGCGTGCGACCTTTGACATATATAGCAATTGTAAGTCGCTTTGGATAAAAGCGTCAGCTAAATGAATGAGTAAATGGAAATGTGACGCTACTTACCATGTTTTGAAAGATTAGCTCCCAAAGCAAAAGTAAAAGCCAGGAGATACAATCATTTTTACTCCCTTATCAATACGAGCTTAAATCTGACCCAGACAACACAGATGGCTAAACTGATCGATCAACTTTTCCAGCGCAGATAAGGATACCATGTCTGCATTTGTGATTGTAAAAACGACAAAAGCACTAATCAGCACTATACAAAACTTACACTTAAATCGTCACTAGGAAATTCATTAAATATGAAAATCCAGCCTTGCAACTCCCACATATGTGTAAAAGTAATCCTTTCGTCAAATGTGCAGCACGCAATCGAACATTTGGGCTGTACGGTTCTGAAACAGTGTTGTAAATAAAACCTAACGCCTTGTTTCTTAATGTTTACTCCATTGGAAGGCCAAACAAAGTAGTTTTGCAACGAAACACAGCGTCTACTTGACATGGCGGCAGCAACAATACTACAGCATGATTTAAAGTTACACCCTCTATCTTTACGTATATAGGGCGGTGTTATGAAAATGTTCACCCCAATATTACGTCTAACTGCATGGGCGTGTTGGAACGAGCCATTTGAGGTAGGCGTGGATGAGGCTTCACTTTTTAAAAGAAGATCTTTGGATTTGAAACTTTACAGATCTTTTATGTGCACAGACATCTTGTAAGACTCTAAAACAAAGGAAAACCTGAAATCGGGTCATGAGACTCCAAAAAAAGTGCATTCATCCTTCATAAAGGTAATCCACATGGCTCCAAGGGGTAATAAAGGTCTTTTGTGGGTAAATGATGGAATTTTGTATGAAAAATATAAATTTTTCAAACTATTATAAACTATAATAACTACCTACCGGTAACAACTCCATCTTGGGCAACATCACTTAGCTCCCTACGCTTATTATGTGCTTTGATAAAGACAAGAAATATTATGGCAAAGCCTGTAACGGTTTTAAACGGTGCTGTAGCTTTATTTGTGCTGTTTCTGGATGAAGATAAGAATGCTGACTTCGAGTCATGTTGACTGAGTTAAGGGAAAACTTCCATTAACTATGAATTCGCACTTAACTCTTTCGCCGCCATTGACGAGATATCTCGTCAATCAAGAGAAAACGCTTCCCTGCCAATGACGAGCATTTCCGGCTTTCCGCAACACCGCTATTATATAATTCCGCAACTTTTTAAACCCGGAAGTATTGCCCTATGGCAAGCGGCTGCATGTCCGTGTCAGTTTTAAAGATCGCTCTGAATGGGATCTCTATGAAAAGTCCGTCACAAAAATGGAATTATCTCTGCTTTTTGCTCAAAATGTGGTGTTTTTGCAGAAACCTACCCATATTCAAAAGCTGATTACAAAAGAACCACTGAAGGTATGATGAAACGTTTTTTGTTTTTTGTTGAAAGCAGAGGGTCTGTTCTTTTTATTTGATATATTGTATGTTTATATATTTAAAGAAGAACATTTTCTGGAAGGCATTAAACTTGTGAAAATCATGAAAAACGCTGGCGCTGGCTGGCAACTTTAAAAAAAAAATGCTGGCGGCGAAAGAGTTAAGGTGCCTTTAGGCTCACAAAGAAGATCGGACCTAGAGTTGCAACTGCAAACACAACAACCAATATTTAACTTGCAAATTGTTCTTGAAAGCATAGATGCTAACTTTCTAAAAATTAAGCATTGACAAATATTTTGTGTGATTTCCCAAGAAGTGGTTTGGTATTGGAAACAATGACTACAGCTGGGAAGGTAATTATCGTGTTATGGACCGTGGTGTGCTGCCTCATTCATTCCATAATTAAATGCAATGAGCTTCTGGATACGTTATACGCGTTTATGGTTGTCTAGATGCTCTAACAGAACTGAAACCACAGAATATGAATCTGAGAGTTTGTCATAAGCTATTCTAGTTGTGAAGTATTTTGTCTATGTTCTGTTGCTCGTCTCTTTTACCAAGGCTAATGATTATGGATTCCTGCTGTGACAAAGTGGCTCACAAGGATGCTTTTTATCCTTCACTTCTGTTCTCAGATCAACTCTCTTTGAATTCTGTTGATACTTTGGATTAGGGGTTGTTAGGGGAGTTCATAACCCACCCCGCACCATATCATTTATGAAATTGAATGATACCTCGAATCAAAAGGGAACTATATAATATCGAAGCAATGAATATGTGGATTAGATATCATGAGATCGGATGAAATTCGCACCTCATCTGCTCAAATTGCAGAATACACAATCATTAGATACAGACGGTGAAAAAATAAGACTAAAAGATAACTCCTGCTAATTTCCAGACAGGACACAGAAGAGACATCTCAGCTGATGTAAACAGAGACTGATGTGAATTGTGTTGAGTTACACTGATGAAAGAGAATGTACATTTGTGAAAAATAGTTTTGGTTATCAAAGGAGCTCCATCACTTTATTCTTGCCTGACTTTGATTTGACAGACGTTTCCACTGTGTTCTGCACTCGAAGGCAATATTGTTTTGACAAACCCTTCATCTAATGAGAAGGCACAGAAACATGTAAGTGCACGAAAGAAGAAATGGATAAACGACTGTGGATCACATTCAAACTCGCATCTCTTGTGAGTACTTGGATCTTAATAAAATGCAAATAGGGCTGAGACATGGATCACAGCGCCCCCTAATGTGTGGTTCAGTTTTTGTCTACATTCTGACTTTTATCATTTGCATTGTTTTTAGTTGCATCTTTAGTGATTTTGCAACTGTTTACCATGCCTTGTCTAAAGAAGAATTTTGTTTTTTATTTAAAAGTGAAGGTTTTTGGCAAAAAAGCTTGGATTCACTTGGAAGGTTTTGAAATTTGTTAAATACCAATATAACGACTAAAGTTACATTTGTAAAAAATTATGCATTTGAATTACTGACTTACTGTATAACCTTTTGATTGCCATTAAAGTGAAATTATTTAACCTAAACATAAGAGCCTGAAAAAAATGTGCATTTACAAGAAAACATGTCAGATACATTTAGAGGGGTTTTTTTTAGATTTTGTTTCTAACAACTGCTCTCGTCCGGTCTCATGTCTTAAAGCTACAGTAACCAAATTCTTTTTATTGTCATTACTTTAAACCAGGAGTGGGGAACCCTGGGTCCTGGAGGGCCACTGTCCTGCAGAGTTTAGATCCAACCCTTAATCAAACACACCTGAATTTCATTTCCAAGTAATCCTGAAGACTTGAATTTGATTTTTCAGGTGCGTTTAATTAGGGTTGGAACTAAACTCTGCAGGACAGTGGCCCTCCAGGATCAGGGTTCCCCACCCCTGCTTTAAACAGACATACGCCTTTTAAGATGCATTTTAAATTTCTATTTGCAGAAGAAATATTTGTTATGCTTATTTATTTGATTCTCTATTAAAACAATACACTGGATTACTGCAACTAATATAACAAAGGCAACGTCTGTGGTATTACTTTATCTAGAAAAAATGTTAACAGTTACAGTCATCAAAAAACTTGCACAGCAGCTTGAAGAATCAATATCGGGCATTGGTATCGGCCGATCACGAGACGACAAATCTGTCCTTGGTATCGGCAGCAAAAATCCTGATCGGAGCATCCCTATCTTCAATTGTACAATTTGGCAGACACTTTTATCTGAAGCGACTTGTGCATTTCTTTTATCAGTATACTATAATTGCAATAAAGTGCACTTTACATCCTCTTTGAAGAAAGAGCAGAGCAGTTTGCAGACCAGATATTGCAATCGTTGGATTTACAATGTGCACTATATTTAAAGGCATTGAAAGCAATCAAAATGAGCAATTTTAGTTGTATTTTTACTTTCTACATAAAAGTAAACTTAAGTATTCGTAAAACATAAATTCCAAAGCATATCATCATAATTTTTAATCCACTACATTTCATAATTTCAAGTTATTGGTTTATAGTTAATATTTATGTCCATAAAACATCAATTTTTTTTTTACTTTTACTTAAAAAAAAAAGTACTTTTGTACTTTTTCTCAAGAAAAGTAAAAGTACACAATTCTTATGTAATTAGGTATTAAATCAATTTCAATATGCAAAACAAAAGGAATACACAGTATGACTCTATGCTTTAGAATGTAGTGAAAAATTTTTTTGTAAAGTACATTTTTTCCCCAAGACTCAAAAATACTCAAGTAGTGTCTGCCTCTACCGCCAACAAAAATATCTGCTTACTTTCCACAAATTAAGGGCATAAAGATACTATCAAAGATCTTGAATAAGCTACAAAAACTATTGAAAAATGAGGACATGCATATTACATGACTTAACATGCAGAATTCTTCAGTATTTAAATTATAAATGTCTTATTTGCTGCTCTTTCTAAGCAACTTCAAAATAATAAAATAATCATTGCAAGCCAACACTGATAAATGTACTTCTTACTACACAAGAAATCTGTTTTTGTCTAAATCATTCAGTTCTGCTCCACATAAACTGGATGAAGTGCCAGTGACAGTATTGTAATGATCCGTTCAAGGAAACACTAAGGGTGTTGTGTGTTATCTCTGTAGGAATGATAAATTGTAGAAAGTGAAGTCAGCTGTAGTGAAGAAACTGCTGTGCTGCAATGAGACGAGCATCAGCAGTCTGTGCCCTCTGGGACTGAAGCTGAATGAATTTAAATAAGTGAATAAACTTTCACTTTTACTGTAATGAGGTTAGATGGTAACAATGGAAAACTAACCCAAAGAAACAGTCCAGAGCATGATTTTAAAATCTGCAAAGACCGTTCTTTTAAAATTTAAAGTTTTACTCCAAACACATTATCTGTCTAAAGTTTAAAGACTCTTCAGTTGTTTATTAGTTATTTCATTTGATTGACTGATGTGTTTCGTTTCAGCTGTGTTTTGTATAAGCTCAGACTCACCTCATTCAACTCCATCTCTGTGTTGAGAAACTCTGTCACACCGCTGATTAATTTTGAGTTCATAAATAAAGCTTCTCCATACCTGTGAACCACAGAGATGATGTTCACTGTTATTGCACTGCACACGTATTAAAAACACACAATTTTTACATGTGACGCTGTGCTGTAATAATGAAGCCAGAGCAAACAAACAAAAAAATATTTCTCATAATGCTCTCTGCATCTCCAGTCACTAACAAAAATCTCATGACAGTCTGAAGAGATAAGAGTTAATGACAGATAAACAGAGAGATGAATGAAGCAGTTGGATTCACCTGGAATTCAATATATCCCAATTCTCTCTGAAGTATCTCCATGCTAAATGTCTTCCCAGTGGATTGCAACCCACATGTACGATGACATCGATCACGTCTTTAATCAACTTTAATGAAATAATAACTAATAATAAACAATCCTATACTGTATGTACATGGTAAGTGTTTAGTACATACAGGAAAGTAAGTTAATGACAGGCACTTATAGTGTACATATAATTACCATATTTATCAAAATCTGACATTACACACAAAACCATGGCAAAAGTTTTCAATCTGCAATTAAATGTAGAAATATTCACTGTGATTTGATTCTCTCTCGTTTAAACGTCTGCTGTTCTGTGTTAAATTTGGGGGGTTGTGCCGCCCTTATCAACTCCCTGGAGGTTTGTGTCATGGTGACAAAGCTCACAAGTGTGTATAGAAAGTTCTCACAACTCATCAACATCACATCTTAAGGCTCATTTATTTTTCTGTGCTAATTATCAATTTTAATTTCGGCTCTAATAGTCTGGCAGTCTGCCATTCTAATGTCTAACTTATTGAACAGATGTTTCAGGTTTTATTGTGACAATGTGGATGTGTTCATACCAGTTTTCAGGAATCCAAATAGTTCCAGTGTTAAGGCTTCGTTATAGTTGTGCGTAGGTCCTACGATGTAGCCGCGACGTCATAGGTTCCGCGTCAGTTTTCATTTATACTTTTTCGTCATCCTCCGTGTCGACGTGCAAACACACTGCTGGTGGGCAGTATCAACGAGTGTAACCACAGTAGCAGTGAGACCACAAACGAAGCAGAAACAGCAACTTCTGGTGTATGGTTTAAGACGACGAGGAATGATTTAAGTAAATAAACAGCAACTTTTGTTGCAGTTTGAGTTAAATCACTCCTCAACTTGGCTCATCTTTGTTTTCACGGTCGCAAACGCAAAAGCCTATGACACAATTTTTTTACTTGACGGGAGGGGTTCTGATGGACCAATCACATCCCTTGCGGTCCGCGTAGAACTGACACGCAGTTAAAAATTTTGCGAGGTGCACGTCTGGCTACGCAGAGCTACGCACAGGCTACGGATAGAACATACGCACGACTATAAATGGGGCTTTACTGTACACTAAATGGTTACATCACTGGATACAAAATGAAGACTTTGGAGTGGCCAAGTATTGAGGTGCTGTCACATGACCTTAAAAAAGCGGTTCATGCTTGAAAACTCTTCAACGTGGCTGAATTTCAATAATTCTACAAAGATGCGTGGGCCAAAATTCCTCCACAGTGCTATAACAGACTGCAAGCTATCACAAACACTTGATTGCAGTTGTTGTTGCTAAGGGTGGCCCAACCAGTTATAAGGCTTAGGGTGCAAGCACTTTTTTTACACAGGGCCATGTGTATATACTGTATAACAAATCAAGAAGGGAGCTAACACTTTCACACCACTGTAGGTCTATAATAGAATCCTGTACTGATACTATTTCTGCACTGTGTAGTGTGTAGGGATTTCACTCTATTCTCTGGAGGAGAGTGACGACAGCCTTCACGGGGCCTCCTCTGTAAGTAGCAAGAAATGGTGCAAGACCAGCTTGCGAAACTAATGTCGCCAACCAGTCATCATCATCATCATCACTCTATTCTCTGGACCAAAACATGCACACAGTTAAAAACGTGGGGGGTGGCAATATAAGGTATGTCAAGAAGAAAAAAGTAATATTAACTCTTTCGCCGGTATCTCGTCAATTAAGAGAAAATGCTTCCCTGCCAATGACGAGATTTTCCGTCTTTCCGCAATACTGCCATTATTCCTCAACTTATACAACCCGGAAGTATCGCCTCACGTGAAAGAGAAAGAACTCCGTGTATGTTTTAAAGATCGCTCTGCATCTGATCTCTATCAAAAGTCCTTCCCAAAAATGGAATTATCTCAGCTTTTTGCTCAAAATTGGGTGTTTTTGAAGAAACCTACCCATGTTTGAGAGGTGATTACAAGAGAACTAATGAAGGTAGGATGAAACATGTTTTTTTTTTTTTGAAAGCAGAGGGTCTGTTCTTTTATCTGATATATTGTTTGTTTATATATTTAAAGAAGAACGTTTTCTGGAAAGCATTCAACTATTTGTGAAAATCATGAAAAATGCTGGCGCTGGCTGGCAACTTTTTTAAAAAAACGCTGGCGGGGAAAGCGTTAAACTTCGAGCCTCTACCTGACCCCTCAAACTAAATAAATGCAGCATGCTCTCTCTCTCAGATTTACTCTTAGTATTTACAATAAGTCAGAATCATAGACAGTATGGCCACCACAGCATGCTTATAAAATGCATTACAATCTGGAGGCTGGATCATTCAAGGGACACAACATTTAAAGTTCAGACTTGGAGGTCTCAGACTTGGAAGGTTGAACCGAAATAAGTTGGTCTAGTTTAATGTGGATTTCTTATGTTCATTAGATTTTAGATTTTTTTAAATTACATATTGCTGCAAATTAAATTACCCATCAGTGAAGCAAATGAACTATCCTGATCCAACCAAACTGTCACATACTAATGTTTTTGTATTGTTCTTATAAAGACAAAAACCTAACCGTGTACAATGGTCAACCAGTTCAAAAGGCTTAAAATATTATTGACTGGCTAATGTAATATGATCCACAGTCCTGATCAGGTTGAACTGGACTAGGCTATACTCCAGCTGATCAAAAACTAGCCAATAAAAGACCAGTGTTGGACAATTGAAGCAGCTGACACCAGAAGCAGGGTGTTTATGCAATACAGAGTTTGTGAATGTTGGAAATTTACGCAGAGGCACTAAAGCTTTTCTGTAAAATGTGCATTCTTTGTACAGCTTCTCTGATTTTAAGACTTTAGGTGTTTTGTATAAAGCAGCAAGTTATGGATCACTGAGTGCACATTAGACGAATTGATTTTACCTACAAGGCAAATACCAGACAAAAAATGAAAAGGTTCCTTGCTGACTACTATAATGTGATGAATGGCCTCTTAACATAAATATGAAGTTATGATGTGATATGATGCAATGCCATATATTACACTGCACCCTCCTGTACAATTTTCATTAAATTAAATAAGTCAAATTCCACTCATATGGCTAAAGTGATCTACAGTTTGAAATCATTTTATGCCCTTTGGGTTAAGATGTATCAACCTCATAAAGAACATCCGGCATTTAAATTGCTCGTGATATCACTGCACTTTGAAGTCAGAATTAAGCAGTGAAAACCTGACCCACATCATCACTGATCACAAAGTGAATCCAAGAACTACAGTGCATGTTTTGGAAATATAGATTATGAGTAAGAGCACCCTGTGGGCACATAATATCATCTAGATACAAAATCAATAGCAGTCTACAGTAGATCTTTGACGGAGAGAAAAAGCTCTCAGCCGTATAATAAACTCATACATGTAATATTCATACAAGTAGATAAAAAATAACATTAAACCCCTGGAGGAGATGCAGTGTTGCAGTGACTGAACTCATGATTTGCTCAAACAAAGAGCAATAAAGACCTGCTGATTCTGAATGATCCATTATAGCCTCTGGGAGTTATGAATGTTAAAATACAGAGAAGTCAACTTTCAGTAAGAAATGAAATTATGTCAAATCCAATTGAAGCATACAGACTGAAACATGAGGAGTATCATAGTAAGGTTCTAATATGTCATTTTTTAAAATAAGTTTGGGTTAAATAAACTATTTTTATATTAACATTTATACTGTGGTATATAAATACAATAATAGTTTAGTACAACACAAAATTATATACAGTATGCAATATTATATATAGTACTACAACAGTAATACAACCTTATGCCAATACCACTGTTCCACATAGCTGACAAGATATTTTGTAAAGGCCATAATCTGATTATGTTAATCTGATTTTTTTCTTGAGAAGCAAGACTTCCCAAACCGCATTTCATAAATTCACCTGGCCCAGCAGCCTTAAAAAATATTTTTCAAACCAATTTCTAGCTGTTCTTGACGTACTGTAGCTCGGCCCTGAAATGCTTGAATCCTTGATAACCACCCAACACTACACGATTTTAATCATGGGAAACATGTACAGTAGACAAACTCTCAATATCAATAAGAACTACCTCATACTTCATTTGTGCAATCAGGATGGATCCTTCAGCGTCGAGTCACAGACGTTGCTCGCAGCAGAAGTTGAACACATTTCTCAACTTTTCAAGTGCCAACACGTGCATCAGCCAATCAGATCGACTTATGCAAATACCTAGTGTGAGCCAGCCAATTACAATTATGCAAGACCAGAGCATGTGTTGCGGCCACTGTGACTGGCTGTTGGCCACGCTTCAGACAAGCGTTAACGCTTTTGCCCCGTGTGAATGTACCATTAGAGATTAGCCCCTTCTAGCAGTCAGTAGATTACAACCTGTGGTTACATTTCAACTTTACTGTCTCTCTCTCTCGGCTCACGCAGTGCCCAGATGCGTTCTCAGGTACTGAGATTAGGCTCCGATTGATGTGAATTGAATATAATTTGGTCCGTGCTCTAAAAAATACCGGGTTCGGTACCCAACCCTAGTCACGAGACACACAAAAGCCAATGTTGTTTCACATTTAAAGATGACGCAGCCTTCTCCTAGTGTCCATTTTTGAACAAGTGTACATTACAGCAGGTAATTGCTTTCGTGACTTTTCCTCATTTAAATCGATCGTTTGATCACGGTACACTTGTACTTTTGGTGGTAAAATGGTGGGAGTTTTGTATGCTGTTTTTTATATTATGTAATAAATAAATGGGCATGTTATTGATCAAATATCTGAATATTGTTAGTTTAAATTGAAATCACATTAAGTCATCATTGCAAAATCTAATAAATCCATAACCATAAGTTTTTTTTCAAAATGCTATAAATCTACTGAATCAATTGATGCTGTCGTGTGAGACTAATCAACAGCCGGCATTTTTCCGTCTCCCAAGTGCCTCTTATGAAAATTATTCAATTTTGATGGCTTACGTTTCTTTCCCGTCACAGAAAACCATCACAGGTTAATCCAGTGTCATGCCTGAATGAGTTCATTGAACGAAAGTTCATGAACTCGTTCATATTTTGGGACAAACGTGAACTAAGGGTACTGTATTACTGCCTGATGAACGGAACTGTGAACTCGTTCATTCTGGTGCTTGTGAATGGCACAAGTTTAACATAGTTCAATTGGGTGCCAGATTTCTATAGTCTTCCAGGTGAAAACCCGGCTAAAACACACTGTAAACAGGCCTTAATGTGTAGCGGAAAAAACACCCAATCTGGCAACACCAGCATTTCACGGCTGAATGCGTCATCAAACAACACTGACTCTGGATTAACGATTAACATAGTCTGCTAACGCATATTCTGGATCTTGAAATAGACTCTGAATAAGCTCACGCAATTTGACGTGCACGTGCGGTGTGCAACACCTGCGAGTTGTCTTACACGTGATGCCTCGCAGCGCTTCTTGCCCAGAAACCATTGAAGCACCTGGCTAGCCTTTCAAGGTATGTGCAAGCAAATACAAAAATTAAAAGACAGTCAATGCTAATGTAAACCCTGGTTGGATAAGGATGATCCAATATAAAGTTGGATATGAAGATAAAATCTGACGCATTTAGCTTCAGTGTTAAAAGTGATAAAATAATTGCTGTCTGTGGTTCTACTGTATGTGGGCTATAATGGCAATAATTAAAAAAAAATAATAATAATATGGGAAAAAAGAACTGTGAACTAGTTCAACATTTTGAAATATGAACTATTAACTGAACTAGTTCATTTTAAAATTTGTGAACTGTGAACTGAAATAGTTCATGTAGAAAGTGAACTTTCCCAACACTGGGTTTATTAATGCCATTAAAATTACTATTTTGTTTGTTTGTTGATCACAAAGTAGATGAGGAAAACTAGGATTCCTGTGTGTATTCAATAAGCTGCCCTTATTGTTTACAATGCGTGAAATGGTGAGCTGTGATAGGTTAAGTTGATTTATTGCATACTGCAGAGGAGGAGGACTGGCGTTTGTCGCAGTTTGGGAAAAAAGGGAGAAAAGATACCAGAATAACACGGCGGATATCGGATTTTGCATAAAAAGAAGAATTCTCTTTTTAACCCTGACCAGATACAATAATGATTTTGGCGGTAAAATGGCGTTTATCGCGTTTTGGAACCAAACCCTTCATATTATGGTGCTAATCTAGTAAACACAGTGTTTGGTTGTATTCAGAGGAATGGACAAATGACAAACAATCGTGTGGATTGGACGACATGTTGCTCAAAACAAAACAAAATTTCATTCAATATTTAATTGTATTCGAGCAATTTAGCTTGTTGTAATCTAACTTTAGGGGTCAGAGCAAGAATGCTCTTGAAGATGTCTTACTGAAATAAGCCAATTATTACTGTAAGACCCTTATATGAGTCCTAAATTGAATTGTTAATAAACACATGAATAAATGCAGAAGATGCTTGTTTTCCACACCTTAGTAAGCAGTCACTAATTAGGTGTATTTGTTGCACTCTTAGTGGTGATGTCTGTGTGCCATGTCACAGGTCAACTACTGCACACTGTCTGCAAGCACAAACACACAGTATTGTGAAAAAAATACATTGTTTCTGTAAGTGTTGTAGACTGTTAAAAGAGGATGAGAAAATTTAAATCTCAACTAGGAGTGTATCAGGGCTGAAAGTGTGATATGATGTGCAATATAACAAAGCTAATCTAACAGTCATACTGAAATATGAAATACTAGATACAAACATACTACAATGCTAATATTAAAATCATGTTTTGACCCACACATGGGAAAACAATTTTGAGCTTTGAATGTAAGGGTTGTTTTTTATTCGTTTTGTTTAGCAGGCCAGTGTTATGCATATTTCCCCCTCTGGCAGAAAGATCATTTGATGACAAATGGTTCATCATTATTCTTTAAAAATAGCTGCCAGGCATTTGTGTGTGGGGTCATACTGTGCAGTAAAAAACAAAAACAGCTTCTCCTGTACAACTGAAGTTGTTTCACTTTGCATAAATCCATAAAATCTCTAGACATGAGCACTAACAGTCCATATCAAACCCTTTAGACCGTCATTTACAGCAGCACATTAAATCTTCAATGAAGTACTTTAGCATGACCTTGATCTCTGGTCGAATAAGACTTCAAGGATCAATTCCAGCTGGTTCTCATATGTATCTTGTCATCAGCACCTTAACAACTTCAATTTCACTTTCTCATCCTCTTCCCTTTCCAACCCTCCCACGAGAAATAAAAAGAGAGGTGGCCTATATCCTGAGAGCATAAAGACAAGAGAGTTTCCATGAGACCTTTCAGGAGCGGCGTTTATTAAGGAAGTTTCGCAATTTCACAATCTTCTATTACTATTACCACTAAACCCTATGTATTACACTTATTCATTTTTGTGTTAAACTTGTTTTGCATGGAAAAGCAACCTAGTTAAGACTACAGTCATGCAAGCATTACAATCCTCACCTGTATTGTGGGTCTTTGGCTCATACTGCTAGAAATTCTTCATCATTTTATGCAAGGTACAAGCTCTCAGTGTAAGAGGTCAGACAGGAAGGGAAGTGATCTGACTTAAAAATGAACTCATTAAATTTTAGAGGACAGGCTCACCAAATGCATTTAATTAGGACATTAATCACAGTTACTCCCATTGTTACCCAATGAGGTTTTTAAAATTTAAACTGATTTGCTATTCAGTAAATTAACACAAGAAATCAGGTTCAAAAAGATTAAACAAACTATTTTAATAAAACGTGTACTCAAAAATGTGTGATAAATATCATTAAAAGGGAATAAAAACATATACTTTACCTTAAAACATTATAGGAGGTTTCTGTTCATTTAAAGGTGGTGTGTGCAAATTTTAGAGGCACCTAGTGGTGAGATTGCGAATTGCAACCAACAGCCCAACCCTCATTTTTTTTTAAATGCATACGGTAGCCACCACAGGACAAACACGTAGTCATCTGAGACCACATAAGGACAAAACACGCACTGTAGAGCAGATTGTCCATTTAGGGCTACTGTAGAAACATGACAGGGACTCATTCTAAGGCAGGGGTGGGGAACCCTGGTCCTGGAGGGCCACTGTCCTGCAGAGTTTTGTTCCAACCCTAATTAAACACACCTGAAAAATCAAATTAAAGTCTTCAGGATCACTTGCAAATGAAATTCAGGTGTGTTTGATTAGGGTTGGAACTAAACTCTGCAGGACAGTGGCCCTCCAGGACCCAGGGTTCCCCACTTCTGTTCTAAGGTAATAAAAACAATACAGTTCCATATGCAAGGTCTTTATACACCACTGATAATATAATTATGAAGATAATATAACATTTCTGTTAAGAGATCATTCTTAAATTTACACAACACACCTTTAAGATCAATAACTTTTTTTCTTTGAACAGCCTGGCTGTTAACTCTTTCCCCGCCAGCGTTTTTAAAAAAGCTGATTTTTTTTATGATTTTCACAAAAGTTGAATGCCTTCCAGAAAATGTTCTTCTTTGAATATATAAAATACATATAAAATACATATAAAATCCAATAAATCAAATGAAAGAACTCTCTGTTTTCAAAAAAGTTTTACCTACCTTTATTTGTTCTCTTAAGGGGATCGCACACCGGCCGCGCAGCTCAGCGCCGCGCCTAGGAGAACTCGGAGGTATTGTAAACCGGAAGTGCACATTAAATAGCGCGAGCTTCGTCAGATAGCGTCTACTTCAAAATGTTAAATATATGTTAGCAGCCAATGTTAATCATTAATGATGTGGGACAAATATAATGTTATTTAATGTTAAACTATGTGAGTGGCGCGACAGGGATTTGAGCAACTTCCTGAGTCATAGCTGGGCGGCGCGGACAGGCGCCACCTGGTGGCGCCGGTGTGCGTATACTCATAGAAAACAATGTGTTCAGTCGATTTAGAATGGCGCGGCGCTGCACGGCGCGGCCTGTGTGAGATCCCCTTAAGGTTTCTTTAGAAATAAAAAATTTTGTGCAAAAAGATGAGATAATTGCGTTTCTGAGAATTACATTTGATAGAAATCAGATTCAGAGCGATGATCAAAACATTGAACTGTTTGACCTAAGGCAGGTGTAGGCAAGTTCGGTCCTACAGAGCCGCAGTCCTGCAGAGTTTAGTTCCAACCCTAATCAAACACACCTGAACAAGCTAATCAATGTCTTTAGGATTTAGACATCAGGTTAGATTATCATTGCTTAGGCTAAAATATGCAGGACTGCGACCGAACTTGCCTACCCCTGACCTAAGGGGATACTTCCAGGTTTTATAAGTTGAGTAAAGAGTGGTCCTGGTGGATATTAGCGGAAATACGGATTGCCGGAAAAACTCGTCTTTGGCAGGAAGAGTTTTCTTTTAAATAAGTCAATGGTGGGGAAAGAGGTAACATGTTTAAAAACTTAGGTCGGAATCTGCACTGAATGTATAAAAACTTAGGAAATATTGAATGAAAGCTTTAAAACAACAACAAAGCTTTAAAATTGACTTCTTACTTAGTTTTTTTACATTGTTTTCAGTATAAAATAGAATTTCTTAAAACAAGCAAAACATCTGCAAAACACTTCAAGAAAATTAAGATTTTTTCTTACCCCATTGACAGTAGGTGTTTAATAGGAAGAGTTGGAACATGTGTAGTTGTTGGTGTGCATCCAGGAAAGGGTTGGGGGACACGGTGCTTTTTATAGGCCTACCAAAAAATTAAGACTTATAAAGAGAAACACTGTAAAACAACTAAAGAAAAACTAGACAGTCAAACTACAAAGTTACTACAGTAAACACTTATATGTTCACTCTTAGAACGGATGTGTTAAAAACAACACATTAGTATTGATTCTGGGACAACACACCAATACCCCATTCACACAGACCCTTGGTCCCAGAAAATACCCGTTAAATTTCCAGAAAAGTGTTTGTGTGAACACAAACACGTCCCGTAAATCTTCTGAGGTTGTTGCCGGAATGAGGACCTAGTAAGATACACGGAAAACCCTCTGAGTGAACAAGAAGCCGAAACAATGCCGTAATGGGTGTGTTGTAGTGAGGACACACGCGTCATCGCAACAAAAGCTATGGTTCAGCTCCTTAAAACGAGAGATTAACATTCACGACATGAAATGTCACAAACTAGATTGAAGCAGTTATCAGGAAATGATAAATGAGACACATAAACAACGCGTAGGGAGGACGCTCTTTTACAGTCTTATCATAAACAAAAATGCATGCGAGTGGTTTCTGGAGAGGAAAATAATAAATAATATGCAAACTTCAGATGCTGCGTAGAAGAGAGGGCAGGACTTAAAACAGGTCACGTCTCTTTCCGAGACCTTGCAGATGCCGGCAAATCATGGCAGTGTGACGGAGCAAAAAATCTAACGATCCCGGAAAATTCCAGGATGCATTTTCCGTGTATTTTATTTATTTATTTATTTATTTATTGTTTGTTTGTTTCGAGCAATATCTATGATACTTCACAAAACCAAAACAGCAAAATCAAATGCATACATTGACAATACAGCAAGTATTAATCATCATACAGCATCAAACCCTCTATTGCTCGAAAAGGAGTGGGTAGAAGTAGAACTTATTTAAACCCACCCCCATGAATTACAATTTATAGGAAAAACAACAGGAAATAAGAAAAAATGGTATGTGCTTCTATAGAAGTTAAGAAAACCCTAACATCAAATAAATATATATTCCTATACAATATCATAACCCAAAAAGTACACACCCAAAAAAAGAAACATAACAAGAAAAAAAAACTAATGCAGAAACCATATCCCTTGCAAATTGCACACGCAATTGACAATATTAATACCAGCAATGGTAAACAGAATACCTGTACGGTAAGATATTACAACCACACAATATATAGCCGTATTAATACACTTCTGATAATACCAACAATGGTAAACTAAATACCTGAAAGGTAAAATACACAACCTCATCAACCCATAAATATTTCAGTACAGTATCATAATACCAACAATGGTAAACCAACTATCCATAGGATAGAAAAACTTAACCAACAACTAATGCTACGCACACAATTACGCCCCACTCTCCTTGTAATTTGTTAAGACCATTTTTTTATACAATACTTTAAATTGATTTAAGCTTCGACATTGTTTGTATTCATGCCCGAGACTGTTCCATAACTTAATACCACGTATCGTCGCACAGAAACTCCTCCTAATAGTATTTATCCTTGGTATTAAGAAATTGCCATGCCTCCGTAAGCTATGCAGTTGTTCTCTCTGTATAAATAACTTTTGTAAGTTCACAGGTAATAGATTGTAATATGCTTTATATGACAATTGTAGTGTATGTAATTTAATTAAGTCCTGTAGTTTCAATGACTTTGATTCAATAAAAAGTGGATTTGTATGATCCAAAAATTTAGCTTTATTTATGATACGTATAGCCCTTTTTTGTAACATACATAATGAATGGATTGCATTGTTATAATTATTTCCCCATACTTCCACACAATAAGACAAATATGGTAGAATCAGAGTATAATACAGTGTACGTAGTATATTGACATCAAGGACCCGTTTAGCTTTATTTATTATTGCAAGGCTTTTGGAGATTTTAGTTTGTATGTGTCTAATGTGCGTTTTCCAGGTTAGTCTATTATCTATTGTAACTCCTAGAAATTTAATCTCAGAAACATAATCAATTTGTATCCCTTCTATCTCAATCGTTTTGTCCGTTTTACTCATATAATTACCAAATAATATAGCCTTTGTTTTATCTAAATTTAAAGATAGTTTATTACTATCCATCCATTTTTTTATGTTGCTTAATTCCGTATTAATGATATTAATTGCCTTGTCAAAATTGTCATCACAATAAAAAATGTTGGTGTCATCTGCAAACAATACACACTTAATTAATTTAGAAACTTGAAATATATCATTGATGTACAAATTGAATAATTTTGGGCCCAATACTGACCCTTGAGGGACACCACAGGAAATTTCACAACACTCCGAGGAGAATTCACCCATCTCTACATATTGTACTCTGTCACTCAAGTAGCTCTTTATCCAATTTCCAGCCACCCCACGTATTCCATATCTTTCTAATTTCTTAAGTAGTATAGCATGATTAATAGTATCAAAGGCTTTTTTCAGATCAATAAATACACCAATAGTAATTTTTTTGTTGTCCAAAGCCTTTGATAATTCTTCAGTTGCATCAATTATGGCCATAGATGTAGACCTTTTATTTCTAAATCCATATTGGCCTTCATTAATCAGATTGTATTTTTCAACAAATTTTTCTAATCTGGCATTGAAAATCTTTTCTAAAATTTTTGAAAATTGAGGAAGCAATGAAATTGGTCTATAATTATTAAAATTGTGTTTATTTCCAGTTTTAAATAATGGAATAACTTTTGCCATTTTCATTTTCTTCGGGACACAGCCATTTATGAGTGACAGATTACAAATATGTGTTAATGGTGTTTTGATATTATGTATCACTTTCTTTATGATAGCCATGTTAATGGCATGGCAGTCCATAGAATAATTATTTTTGGACTTATGGACAATGTCCACTAACTCATCTTCACATACTACAGAAAGAAAGATTGTATTAGAATTATTCTCAATTTTTTCTATATTATGCTCAATTTGTACGTCTGGGATTCCTGCTGCCAAATCACGACCGATATTTACAAAAAACTTATTGAAGCTGTTGACTATCCTATTCTTACCACTACATTCACCATGTGCATCTATAAAGTATTCAGGGTAGTTAGTTTTTGTTGAGCCCTTATTAAGAATACAGTTTAATACATACCAGGTTCCTTTTATATTAGATTTATTATCAAACAGTAATTTCTTATAGTAGGATTTCTTTGCTTTTCTTATTATATCAGTTATCTTATTTTTATACAGCTTATACTTATTCTCTGCTTCTTTTGATTTCAATTTAATGAATAATTTATATAAATAATTTTTCTTTTTACATGCATTTATTAACCCTTTTGTCAACCATGGACTTTTTAAATATTTGTTGTGCTTACTGTAAACAGAAATGGGGCAATGCTTATCATAGGAGTGTAAAAATATCTGTAGGAAGTTGTTATAGGCTCTATCTGTGTCACCTTCTCTATAAACAGAACTCCAGTCTTGTAGTCTCAGGTCGTCATTAAATGCATCAATTGCATCTTGAGTTAGTAATCTTTTATGCCTCACATTACCAATTTCCTTTGTTTTAGACACCTTACAATCATACACAACAAAAACAGGTAAATGGTCTGTAATATCACAAATAAACAAACCCGCAATTAACTTACTAGACAAATCATTTGTGAAGATATTATCAATTATGGTTGCACTGTGTGATGTAATTCTACTGGGTTTTGTTATAATTGGGAATAAGGACATTGAGTACATTCTTTCAATGAATTCATCAGTTGGTTTATGTTTGTTAGGATTTAAAAGGTCAATATTAAAATCCCCACAAATGAATAAAAACTTATCACCAACTGTTGAAAACAAATTCTCCATCTCTCCATTGAAAGTATCAATACTTGACCCAGGGATCTATAAACACAACTTATAATGATATTTTTTTCCTTTTGTTACTTATTTCTATAGTAATACATTCCATTACATTATCGAGTGCAATTGACATATTAATTAGAAGAGAATATTTTATAGTTTTATGCACATATAATGCAACCCCACCGCCTGTTTTATTTAGTCTATTCACATAATGCAGATCATAATCATCCATTTCAAAATCAACTATTTTCTCTTGTTTAAAACCAGGTTTCAGAAATTGCTATTACACTGAAGGGATGCACAAAATTTTGTAAATATTCTCTTATTGCAATAAAATTAGTGTACAAACTTCTACTGTTAAAGTGAATAATTGTAAGTTTATCATTAGTCATACAGTTATTAATATATTGATCATTCGTATAGTAGTTACAGCTGTTATTAGTAATAGAAAGGAAATTGTTGTCGGGATCAACATCCGTCTCTAAATCATGCATACTGTACTCAGTGAATTCCGTAGCACTCAAATCCGTTTGACGAAGTTGTTCAATTCTCTGTAATAAATCTGTCATTGTATAATTGTCCTTTGATCACTTCTATATGACTCAAGGATCATTGTAATAGTGTAAGTCAGATGTTACCTTAAATGAAACCAGATGATTGATGAGCATTATAATCACTGATACTTGTCCAACTCCTCCATGTTCCTTATAACAGTGTCATGAATGTCTGTGTGAAAAGGGCTTAAATGTGTTACTTATTTTAACAAAATCAACAGAAAATTACACATAATATGTTAAAATTACACAATGTGTTAAAAGCTTAACACAAAAAGATGTGTACAAAATTAACACATCCTTTCTAAGAGTGTATGAAAACAAATGCTTTTCTAAAAGGTCTGGTACCCATTAATCCACTTTAATCATGGTTACTACATGTACATGTGCTTATATCAGGACATTATTAATTCAGGATAATATGTACAACTTATTTTACAGATCTCACATTTTTGTTCGAAACGTATATTAGTTAACAGTTTAAATAAAGTTCCTACAATGTTACATCTGTGACTTATTATGTCTCAATTGGTTTGCCCACTGACCTCTATAAAGTTACAGTATAGTGTGTTAGACTACAATAGATATTACGCTATAGACTCCAGAATGCCAGTGAGGAGAAAAACAAGAGCATCACACCAACACCGGACGACTTATGTCAGCACAATTTAAATGACTGACGTTTAGGTTAGGCGGAACAAATTGTGTTTACTTTTTAATTGAAATACAACTCATAAGTATATCAAGTGCAATTTACCAGCCTCCTGAGAAAATTACTGAATTGTAATTGGTTTATAATGGTTTGCTCATGTTGACAGAGCTTTTTCATTTCAAATAGTCCTATTAAGGAGCTCTGTGACAGAGTAAAAGTCAAAGGATAGCATACTCTTTTCATACATTTATCAGAGGATACGCTTGAAAAAAGCAATACTGTTGCCTCACAGAGATATGATCCCTGTCTCAGTCAGGTGACCATTTTATGTGGAGTTGAATGTTCTCCCTGTGTCAGCATGGGTTTATTCCAGGTACTCTGGTTTCCTCCCACAGTGCAAAAACATATTGGTAAGGTAAATAAGAGATGCGAAATTGCTCTTACCCCAACGCGTATAGATCAACTTGTGTGGAAATTAACCCACAATGAATATGGACATAGGTGCTGGAATGGCCTTAAGAATAAATAAATAACATCATCTTTATATTTGCGTGGTAACTTTGTTTCTTTGCTCCAGTAATTCACATTAACAATACAGGCTGACTAAGCTCTGTAAGGCAATGCTATTGAACTGTGTGAGTATTGCCCATGAGCACCAGAGACATTTAATTACAATCCAAATGAATAAAGCCCATTCTGGGTCCACATTTATTTAAAGACTCTTTATCATTTACAGAAAAACAAGCCTTTTCCGTGGCGTGATTAATGAGGATGTTGTTTTTAAAATGCAGGTTGGCTTTTTTGCCTCTTAAAGTCAATAACTACCTTCACAAATCTAAGCCTGAGGCTGAATAAGACGGTCTGTTAACATCCACTCTCTTTCATTAAGCTTATCTGTAGACCGTGCCAAAGGGTATAAGGGTAGCAATACGTATAAAGCACACTAATATAAGAACTAGGGACAAATTATTTAAATTCAGTCCTGGTTCAGTTATTTAACTCCTTGGTAAAAAAGGCCTAACTGAAAAAAAGTGGCTGAACGAAGATGTACAAGACAAAGCCAACTGGTTCCAAACTGCAAGAAATGACTTTCTTACTTTAAATTTTTGTCATGTTAAACTCTTTCCTCGCCATTGAAGAGTTATCTTGTCAATTAAGAGAAAACATTTGCATAAAAAATGTGTCTCTGAAGAATTTTCATGTTAATCTGCAACACTGTGATTATCCACTAGATGACTAATGTATGAAAATGTTTGAAAAAACTAAAGCCAAAACATACATTTTTTGATAATCATTCTGAATCTGATCTGTAACAAAATTCCTTCACAAAAATGCAATTTTAGCTTTGTTTTTTAGTATTTTTAAAGACAAATACCCATATTTTATTAGTTTATAAGCAGAGAAAAAAAATATGTATGTTTGTATGTTTATATATTTTAGAAGAAAATTTAGAAGACATTTTGTGAAAATCGCAAAAAAAAAATGCTAGCGGGCAACTTAAAAAAAAAATGGCAAGAAATGAGTTAAGTACAAATATAAGAATTCTTAAATCAAGATGTATTTTCTTGAGCAAAATTACCTAAGAAAATAAGGCTAGTTTTTAGACAAAAAAAAAACAAAAATTTAAATGAATTTGTGCTTAAAACAAGCAAAAAAATCTGGCATTGGGGTAAAAAATATTTTTTTCTTAAACACTAACAATTTAACCCATTGGCAGATTTTTAGTGGGTGACAATAAGTGCAACCTTTTCTGCAGCTTTGTCATAAGTTGACCAACTCTTCCTTCAGACTAACTCAAAAGCAACTTACAGTGCATATAGTTTATACATTTTTTATCAGGCTCCGTGGGATCAAATCCATGACCTTTACTTTGCTAAACCATTGCTTTTCCAAATGAGCTACAGGAACATTAAGTACCATGTCCAAAATATCACGTGTTAGAAACAGCTGTGGCCGTGTGGCACTCTTGTCCATGAACACACAATTATCTGCAGGCCTGTTAAACTCAATATGAGCAGCACAATGCTGGCGGATAAGCCTGTCGTTTCAGTATGATGAACACAGGGTGCTAATGCTAGCAGAGCAGAAAGTCTGAGAGCATCAGGCACCTTCCTTGTTTAGTTTGTCAAGAGCTATGAGTATTACATTTACTGTCCACAGTGAATTAATTTTCCAATCTGTATAAAGCAGTGCTATAGGTAATCAGTTTTTGAATACAAGCTGTTGTGTACAGAGAAATTAAATTCTTATAGTATATCATCAATACTTAAATAATTAAATTTAATAATAATTTGGACAAATTAAACAGTTTTATCAGTTATAGCTTCATGTTAACAAATCATTAAGGAGGATGAATGAGATTTTCTAGGTGTTAAACATAAAGGACCAGGGCGTGGAGTTCCAGAAAGGATAATGACAGCTTGGCAACTCTAAGGCCTCAGAGATAATCTTTCAAAAGTATTGCTTTAGGAACCACTCTGTTCTTTCTCACATGGAGTAAGTGTCATCATTCACTATTCTTTCGGTCCTCCCCATTCCCTCTTTCTGTCCCACCTCTCACACCTGATAACGAGAGAGGTATCCTATTATTCACCAGAGCAGCAAGGTCACTCCACCAGTCTCATCTTGATGAGGGCAACCAAAGGATACTTCTTAAGCCCAGAATACACTGCAGGATTTTTGCCCTCCTATAAGATCATTACCTTATCACACTGTGCAACATGTATCGTTTAAACGTACGAGAGGCATGTAGACTGTACGATGATGACACGGAAGCTTAGGCGGCAGCTCACATGTTGCGCAACGTCACCAGCATGCGCTCGTGGTAAACAAATAACACAATGTGCGGTGATCATGCCGAATTTCTGACACTGTCAGAAAACTATCGTAGGCTATCTTTGGACGCAAGAGCGGGAAAACTGCGGTCTTTGAACCGCTCTCATTGTACGACATAGGACCACCGATGAAGAGCCACGATGATCACAGAAATCGTGACGATTGTTTCACAATGGCAATCTTTCGTCTGGGACAGCCAATAATCGTGCAGTGTATCCAGGGCTTTAGAAAATGCCTGAAAAAAACTCAAAGATGCATGTGTCAATGACGAAAAAGTATGACTGAAGTTTAGTAGGTCTTAGTGTTCTGTGCCATTGTGGTTGACTACTTTTTAAATAATATTTTTAAGCTGACCATCCAAAGAATTTTTCTTCCTTTTATCCGGCATGCATGACTGTGCATGATGCCACTCAATGAGAAAAAAATATTAAATCAAGCCAATGCATAACTTTTTTTAATGGAAACTATTTTATATAATAAAATTGTATATCATATATTTTATGACAGCGTCACAGGAAGGATCACGTGTACACTTTAAGAAAAAAGAGCTGTACCCTTTCAAAAGTACATATTTGGACCTAAAGAGTTCATGTTAGTACCTCAGAGGTACACATTGGTAGCAAAGAGTGCATACTGTACTAGAACCTCAAAAGTACATACCGGTACCAAATATTTGCATATCTATGGTATATATTAGCACATTTTCAAAGGGACCTGCCCTAGTGTGACAGCTTAGGATCTTTTTGTCCATTTTTGACACTATACAATAAAAAAATACTGATCAAAGCTATGTGCACATTGACATTTTTGTCATTTGATTTTACAGTATATGACGCATACTGTATAATTCACTTATACGCATAATTCACTTTTTTTTAAACATGGCCTGCCCAATCACACTTTCGTAAAAGTAGGATGGATTATTTTTTGTTCTTAAGACTAAAAGAACTAATGAAACAAGTTACATTTGGGAAAGATTACCAAATATTTTGCAGTTCCTCATGGTATGTGACCTTTTTGACTGAATAGAACTTAAATGAATTTACTAAGTTCAATTAAATTGTTTTATGTTACATGTTTGTGCAGTGCAATTAAAATTACAGTTTGAAATGGAATAATAGATTTAAACAAATGCAGAGCATATGCAAGAACAATGCTAAATGTTAAATCAATACATAAATGTACCCTGAGGAACTGCATCAACACAAAATAATTGCGTCATAAGACTAATTTCATCCAAATAAATGGAAATTCATCGTGCATTTTTAAATAGTAATATGCAATTTTTGTTTTATGTTTCTGGCCCTTTCACTGAGCAATGCAAGAGTAATGTTGGGCTTCATGCAGGGGTCTATAGATGTGAGTGTAGCATCAAAATATTTTTAGTTATTGATGCTATACAGTATATAAAAAAACTAACAGAGACACCTAATGGATGGTCACAATGATAAAGTGTATGCGTCTCTGTGTGGGCCTGCACTTTAAAAAGAGCTTGTTACCCATGTTGGGTAAATACTGGACAAAACACACATGCTGGGTTAAAAATTATCTAATGCTGGGTTAAAAGTGACCCAATGTTGAGTTGTTATGCAACCATGAGTTATAATAACCCAACAGTTGGGTTAAAACAACCCAGCATTGGGTCAATTTTAACCCAGCGGTGTGTTCTGTTCAATATTTACCCAACATGGGTTAAAAATAACCCAGCCATTTTTAGAGTGTGTGTGTGTCATCGAATTATGTGAAAAAAATATAATGGCCACAAAGAGAGTGACCCACCCAATGCCCAATGTAGAAGGCTAATAAATGCAAAAGCTAATAAAAACATTGTGCATAATTCTCACCCGTTTGATTAAAGACCCAAACGATGGTTTCTGTTGATGTGTGACTGAAATTTCCCACTGAGAGTCAAGGGGATTTGCCACTGGGAGCAAAAATTACAGGGAAAAAATGAGATTACATGCTCATACTTTATCTTTGAGGTATAAATGTCACAAACACAGATAAACCTCTACAGCGGTAGCTGTGACAAACTGTATGACTTTAATAATCTGACACACAAAACTCCTACAACTTAACAGGATTGTGAAAACTATTTAAATATAATCTCCATCTCGGCTCCAGCAGACAAACTGTTGACTATAGTAAATCAGAAGATTTTAAAGCTCAAAATTGTCAAACCTTGAATCCCCCTCAGAATTCTTCTCTGTTGATTTTTTTTTTTTCTCCATTGCTCTCTAACAGAAAATCATTTCAGGTTTAATAATTTAATAATGTGATTTATCATATTTAGTATATCTAAATTTTGCATGAATGTGCCTCAATGAAGGATGTATGTAATACAAGATTGAGGACTGTACAAAGTTTTCAACTTAATGGCAGCTTAAATTATGGTTGCTTAAAACTGCTAACACCAAAAAACTGTGGGACTCAATGAAATGTGAGGTTTTTTAAAAACATTAAAGCACATTTGGAAACCTTTTATGCATAAAATTAAGCATTATGAAATATCCTACAGTGCCATTGTGCTGTAGGTAGTTGTCAGGAAATTGCTATGTGTAGGCTACTTCCTTTCATGTAGATTATATGCAGGGTTTTTTTTATTGTCCGCCTTGAAGAAAGAGTAAAAAGAAACAGAAATAAATCTACATTTGAAAATCACTGTAATGAACGCTTATCCATCCTCTCTCTCGCTTTCTCACTCTTTCTCTCTTTCTCTCTCTCACTGAAGTTACTTGCTGTAAGGTCTTGCTGTCTCCGTAGATTTGCAGATTTGATAATATCTCTGGATCTTTTTTGCTACCTATAATGAGCCACCAGGGCCACTTTTACCCAATGCTACTTTTACATTTGTTCTCTGTAGGCGTATTTTACTCAATTATCAGGAGATTCCTTGAAACTACTGAAACATTGAGGCAAGAACACATTCCTTTACACCAGTGGTTTTTAAACTGAGGGGCTTGGGGGGTGAGATAGTGCCGGGGGGCCCCAATTTTATAACATTTAAAAAAAATACATTAATTTATCATGAATTCTGTGTATCAAACCTCAAAAAATTCAGCTACGATATAATTTAATGTTTTGTCCCAAAACTAAGTTTGGGATTGTTTTATGAAGGAGGTGCAATGCAGCACACACAAGAGGGGGCACGCTGAAAAGTTTGAGAAGCACTGCGTTACACACATTGAGGATAATAATGGAACCCCTCACTCTCTCAAAATGTCAAGGGTTTTTAAAATAACCATTCAGGGCAGGTCTGTAACAATATGAGGGTTTGTAAATGAAAAATTTTCATTGTTGGGTCAACTATCCATTTAAGTTTTTATCTAATTATCTGTTCCTTTTCCAAGAACTTTTCCCTTTTAAAGATTTTGTGAATGTTAAAGGTTCTTTATGAAACCATACAGCTCGACAAAGAATCTTTTTGGATGCTTTTTTCAAGCAGGTAGGAAATCAATAAGCAATTGTATGTAAGAAATGCTTGTAGCTGCTTAGATCAATTATCACAATAAAGCCAGCATGTGTTTCAAGCAAAATGACACAGAATAAATGTCCTTCCATTGTCCAGTTGGACTGCAAGTGCTTTATGAAGTTGATTCTTAGGCAGTTTGCATAAAACCGCTGTGGGAAGTGAAATACATTAATGTGAATGCTCACTTTAACCTTTAGTTGCTGCCAAAGTTTTTGTCAGGAGATTTTTGCTAGGCAGTCTTAAAGCCTGTTATAACTTTTACATTTACATTTCCAGTGATGCCAAATCCCCCTGCATTCTGACAGGTTGTCTAGTCTAGTTGAAAACCTATTTAGGGGACATAATAGAAAAGAGACGCCCCATCCACACAACACAGCTTTCATATTGTGTCTTAGAGAAGCTTTAAAGACAGAATGCTTTGTAGTGAACATAAGATGAATCTGAAGGGCTAGTCCATATAAAAACTGATAATCGAGGACCTGCTTTGTGGGTTTGTGTGCCTGTGACAAACACATATATAATTTTAACTTTAACTGGAATAGTGTTAGTCGAGTGGAAGAGAGTCGTGTCAGATTCAGAGACCAGCAAACTCTCTCTGAATCTGAATGGTTTTGATCTCTCAGATCAAACAGAAAAAAACTCAAACTCATTTACAGTGCTGTGAAAAAGTGCTGGCCCCCTTCATAATTTATTTATTTTTGCATGTTTGTCACACTCTAAAGCATGGGACACCAAACTAAGGCCCGCGGGTCGACTCAGGCCCGCCACACCCTTTGACCGGCCTCCCAGCCCCTCTGCCCCCCACTACTTGAACCGGCCATATGAGGCAATTTTATTTTTGTAATTGTTCTTTGAAAAGTAATCATATGTTCGCATCTGGTATTTGTTGATTTTTTTAAGTTAAAGAATGATATTTAGGTTATCATTTTCGTCACCCGACATGCTCGTGATCAAGCAATAACAAACAACGCACGTGCAGATAACTGTCACTGAACTGGCAGTGTTCAGGACAGCAAAATGGCTAGCATTAAACAAAAAGTTGATAAGATTTTAAAAGAACAGTGTACCAACGATTATTTTTTTTGTTCAGTGTAAGGACCGTGCAGTTTGTATATGTAAAGAAACTGCTGCAGTTTTCAAAGAATATAATCTGTGTCGTCATCACGAAACCCGCCACAAAGAGTATGCTAGCTAGCGAGGGCAAGCAAGAGAAGACAGGATTCAAAGGATGAAAGGAGTACTGGCTGCACAAAAGAATGTATTCCTTTGCCAAACTCCGATAAACAAGGCTGCTGTCCGAGCTAGCTATAAGGTAGCTCACCTACTAGCCTTGAAGGAATTAACACTTACAATTATGACTGAATGAGGCGTTTGAGTCTCCGTTTTTATCTCTGCTCTTTCCTCTACAGACTTTCTCTTTCTTCCAACCTTGACTGTAGGGACAAGTAGGGGCCGCTTGCTGCTGTCGGTTTGTTTTTTTCTTCATTTGTGAGCTGTTGCTACTTTGCTAGCTACCATACACTGTCAGACATTTCATCATGTCGCAGGAGGTGGGCGGGATGGAGACGCGAGGCAAGTTGTAGTTTCAAGTGGAACGGGGATAGGATGAGAGCAGTCGACCAATGCAAGCTATCCGGCCGGACAGCTTACATTGGTCAACTTCTCTGCCGCTGTTCACCCAATAGAGTGAATAGATTTTTTTCATTCTTTTTCTCTTAATATTGTTAGGATTTTACTATAACCAACATCTAAATGAGGTTATTAATAATGAACAATATTTGAAATCGTAGACCATAGCTTTAAGTGTTTTTAAAAATGTAAACCAATTTTAACCAAATCTAAAACCTAAGATTTTTCTTATTCCATTTGCAGATTTTTTTTTGCTTCTTTTAAGCACTAATTTACTAGACTTATTTTCCTAGGTAATTTGCTCATCAAAAAAAATACATCTTAAATTAAAGGGACTGTAAGTAGGATTTTAAGTGTTTTATTAATCAAAATCAATGTCTTTATTCATAAATATGTCCTTGTTGGTGTCAAATGACCTCTGCCAGTGATCTGACTTTTCTTTGTAAGCTTAGAATTTCTTCTCTTTACTTACAGTGAACAGGTACGTCCAAGGAGGCTTCCATGTTAATCCGCCGTACTGATAAACTATAATAGCAGAGAGGGACAAAAAGCTTGGACAAGGAGATCAGCCAATATAACCGCTACCGTAGTTGCAACACGCATTTGGAAAAGCGAGGCGCTAAAAAGCACTTTGATTAAATGCAACATACAATTTCACCACTAGATGGGGTAAATCCTACTTATTGTCCTTTTAAGAATTTTTTGATATTTTTACTGAAAACAAGACTAAAATAGTCATTTTTTTGCAGTGCCCAGTTACCGTATGACTTTTGATGCATGGATAAAGGTCTTACACCCAGAAACTAAAGAGCACAAGATCTGAATGTGCAAAATCTTATCTGAGAGATTTGTTAAACAAATCATATCTTGCTGTTCAAGTTGATTTAAATGCTTAGGAATAACAGACAGATTGTCAAATACATTCAAACAATAATTGTGCCTCACAAAGTAGTCTAATATAACAAGCTTAAAAATAAATGCAAATCAGTACCAGCTGTTTGCAGGTGATTGGCTGTCAGTTTAAGGAGGACCATAAGGAGACCAATTAAAGTCTTACGTTGTTTAACTCGACTGTTCCCCAGTTCAGTTCCATTTGAAGTCACCTAATGATGTAACGCTGTTTGGTCACGAAAGACTGCGCGATTGTAAAAACAGTAAAAACAACAAAATAAGGACCGTGGATATGAAGTCATAACCCACCATTCATTACAAATACAACAATGAGCTCACCGCACGGCAGTTTAGAAATAACTTTGCTTTCTTGCTGAGTTTACCAGTATTTTGGTATAAATGTGTGAATGATATCTTACTGGTAAAAAGACGGAATGTCACTGCATGTGTGAACACCACATTTTTGTATTTAATGGTTAATTCGCAGTAATTTACAGAAATTGAATTACCGGTTTTATTAATAAAGGAAGTTTGGTCAAATAAATTGCATTTAACAAATTATGATTCAGCAAACCTTGAACAGAAAAACCCTCCAACAAAAAAGTACTGTGGTAGTATTATGGTATCAGCTGGTAATGCCATTGTAATCTAACATATACAGTTACATGTCACTGTGTGGTCACGTGATTTATAAACCATGACACTTCATTGTTGCTTTACTTTCTGGGTATTACCATGGTGCCAAGTCCAAAAAACATGGAGGTACATGATTAAAATTCTGTGTTATTACCATAGTACATATCTAAAACATGTGACATTAAAATACTGTAGCACCATGTAGGAAACATGTTCGCGTTTAGTGAGCTTTGCAAAAAAGAGGCACAATAAAATTTAATTAATATTTTGTGTTCTAATATGACTAAGTTACTCAATATCAAACATCATTCAAATATGCACAGAAATGTGGGTGTTCTGTAATGATGTGTGCTAGTAAAGCTACATCACCACTGGGGTTCAGTTTATTGATAAAAGACTCAGCACTGATGCCAAACTGCACATTATCAGTGTCTCTGTTCTGCCCTGCAGTCTCAGTGATACAGGTGGCAGTGACATGAATAAAGAGTCTGATCCTTGAGTGCACATTTATAATTCATCCGATAAGAAAATCTGTAGGGGACGTCTTTTCCCTTCAGTATGAGATTCCTTGATAACACTCGAGTGACCGTGAAAGATAAACCCGTCAACTGTAATCCGCTCCCTGTTGCTGGAGTCATGAGCTCCTGCTGTACAAACAGTGATTTTGCACAACTACAATGTCTGAAAGCATCAGAGTCCAGCTGGACTGAAGCTCGCTAAATGCCTTGCTAAGCACTTAGAAAGGCTTAGATTTGAGTCTGGAACAGAATCATATCCCTATTACTGATTGATATATCACAGTGTATTGTCATTATTTTGACACTGTGTTCTGTCAACTGCCACAGTAAGAGCCCCTCAAAAACGTTATTTTGAAGTAGCCATGCGGCAGATGCGCTAGAGCAGGGGTCTTCAACTAAAATTGATGGAGGTCCAGTAAATGAACCCTCCGCACCAGCCGAGGTCCGGACGTAAAAACATAAATTGACCGCTTTCGCCAGACTAAAGAAATTAGTGTAAATAGGATTTTATAATAACGTTAAATAGCGTTTGCTATTTATGTATTTTATTGAGTTAAAAGTCTTTGCGGTCCGGATGGACGCATCTCGCGGTCCGGATTCGGACCGGGGTCCGCCAGTTGGGGACCCCTGCGCTAGAGCAACACGCACACGGTGCAACGGTGCCACAGCCGGTTGAAAATACATTAACTTTTTAGAATGCCACGTCAAAAGCGTGTTGGAAAAAGGAGGGGAAGCGGCGTGGTCGCGTTTTCTGCATGGTTTAAAACTGAATTGTAAATGGCCCCAAAGGTGCTTGCCAACCTGTGCACTGCACGGTAGCTGAAACGACCTCTGAAGCAGAGTGTATACCGCCAGTGGCTAGTGACACACAATGTCATTGATTTTTTATTTCTATTTCTAGCAACACAAGTGACAACGATCATTGGCGTCAGGAAGTGGGCGTGTACACAACAAACTTTATACAAATGATGAGCAACTTGTCGGAGCCAAGTGTAGCGGGCAGCGCTCTGACATGTGGTGCTTTCGCCCTTTTGGCTCGTGGTCATTTGCCGATCCCATACCTTCTCTCCTCCCTTTACTTTCCTTTCCTTTCCTCTGTCACTGTTTAAACAGAAGGCAAAAATGGCCAAAAAAATACCTTTAATAAAAAAAGATGAGCAACTTTCAGGTGCGACAACCAATGAGAGTGAAGTTTTGAAGTTCACGTCATTCATCTTTTGTCATTTACTGAGAGAACAGTAGCTGACAACCAGAATTAAGAATCCCTCATAACAACTTTACTGAAAGAGACTAGCGGCACACATCCCCAAGGTTGCTGCCGCTGTTCATGCACAGGAGTAAAAGTGTTTATTTGTGCAAAAACAAAAGTTATGATACCGTAACTCATGCTAAATTGTTGATCCGCATATGTTCTAAAATTATGATTGTAGTACGTAATTGAGATGTCTTTAAGTCGCCATGAATGTAAGTATCA
The DNA here is from genome assembly GCF_030506205.2 of Paramisgurnus dabryanus. NCBI lineage: Eukaryota > Metazoa > Chordata > Actinopteri > Cypriniformes > Cobitidae > Paramisgurnus > Paramisgurnus dabryanus. The sequence continues at coordinate 13,406,823 of NC_133337.1, forward strand.
ATTGCCTGATTTTCCCTGTGGTGACGTACATGCGAGTGAAACCAGCTTTTGAAATGAAGTAAGGCAGGGCTGGATTTGAATTTGTCCATCAAGATTTGATTAGATCATTTGAAGTTGGGTCATGTTGCTAATTGCTAATCACAGTGATCTTCTCCCAGACCCCGCCCACCTGCCATACCATATGACTGGAAGTAAAGAGATTTTTTTTAGGAAGGGAGGAGATTTGCGTTTTTGATTAAAGATTATGATGGCACCTTAATTTTGTAAAAATAATGAAGCTCACAGATAAGTTATTTGTAAAAAAAAAACTACAATATTCCAAAAAAATGAACTGCTGTTAGTATATACAGTAGGATTTGAGTGACTGAAACTGCAATCCGAAGGTGTTGCAAACATGGCACAACTAGTGGAATGACCTCACTAAAGGGACTTACAGTAAATGTTGTTGTCACTATCTAAATTATTCAAGTCTTAATTTGGTTGTAGAATGCATTGTCACTGCTGTTAATGCAATGTGCAGGTACAGAGCAGACTAAAGCACTGAAAAGTCAAGTGACAACCAAGCTTTAATGTTTAGATTCCTAATAATATGACTTCTGTAGACATACTCTTACCAAACATGTTACAGAAAGTAATCTTTTCAACACAATGTTACAGTTAAACATCCAATAGTTAAAGCTGCGGTCGGCAACTCTGGAGGATTGAGCAGTTTCCAAATATTTACAATTTCATGTCCCTGCCCAACTACCACAGAGTAACCTCCTGCGAGCTCGTCCTCGTCAGCGTGTGTGCACCAGTATTATTTTGAATGCATACTAGGGCTGCACGATTTGGGTAATTTTTTTTTAAAAATTGGGTTATTGATGCTAATATTGCGATGTGCGATTGCGATTATAATGAATGGTATCCTTAGTCAACTTGAAGGGTTTTAAGGAAAATCCACACACATTTAAGTGATAATGCTAAAATGTGTATTTGTAAAACTAGAAATGTTTTCGTATTGCCACGTGATGTAGCAACTGCTCAGTGTCAGTAATCCTAAATCCAAAATACCACCATACAACAGACGTAGAGTTTTTTTTTTAGCTACCAGATTACTGTCAATCTCCTCTGCATCCATCTTCGCTCTGGTATTTCCGCGCTGCGCACACACAAGTGACGACGCACGCCACACACGTGCATGCCACACGTGCACTGCCTTTTTTGTTCGTTTTTCTTTCTTTTTTTAAACAGCAAGGAAAATCATCAAACTGTTATCAGAAAGTTTGTGTTAACAAGTCCACACATTTATTTATTTAATATAATTGCAACATTTTGCTGTCATATAATCGCACAGTCTGACATCGCGATTGCGATGCGATTAATTGTGCAGCACTAATGCATACTTAGCAAGAATACTTAGATTACTTACATAAAACTCAGAAATGCAATCAATGGTTGATAAACGCTGCGTTCAATCCAACACGCTTGTGAACTTCAGGCGGATGCACGTGATATTGTAAGGCGCGTGAGGGGGAGGAGGGATCTGTGGCGCGTGCAGGTACTGTGATTGACAGGCAGATTTTACACAGCCCTGCGCTGATTGGACCAAGTCAACGGGGAGCAGTGGAATTTTGCAAAACAGATAACAGGCTCTAGGTGGAGCTAGAAGCGCAGGATTTTTTCTTAAACAATCTAATTTATGTTGTTCTGTGGGAGCATAGTGTTGGTTTCAGTGAATCTGATAAAAAATATGATCAAAAAAGTTGCCGACCGCAGCTTTAAGAGGTGTAGAATGAAATATACAATGAGCTCATTTAAATACATTTGCATAGCAGCAAGGGACTATGCAATGTCTGCAGCTCATGTTTGTATTGACATTTTCCAGTCTGCCTGCCCTAAGTGTATGGCTGTTTCTATTTATTACTTTGTGCAAACGGGACTAATAAGTGGACTTATACCCGTTAACATTTACAGCTCTGAAAATAATCATTTGTGACTCTGTCTGGAAATCCAGGCAAAAGTCTGATACTCTGAGATTAGGAGCATCAACATTTTGACTTCAGTGATTCACCTCAGTTTAACTTGATCTTTGACATGACCTTACCCAGTCATTATTAAAGATTTCAAAGTTATATTTTCAAAATATTCTATACATAGGATGATTTTATGTAGAAAACAGAAATTACAAAAAAGGACTCTAGCCAGGTCACATTTCATTCTTACTCTCATATTATGTCAAATTTGTGCAACAAAAAAGGTTATGCAGATGTTATGGGTTCTTTGTGGAACCATACAGGCCAGCAAAGAAGCTTTTATGGTCTTTATTTGTAAGAGTGAAGACAAGTCAGTTTAGGATGTGATGCATTTTGGGCCTGCCCTTGGCAATGAGCAGGTATATATACAGTACAGTACCTAGACAGCATTTTGAGCTATTATTGTTGTGTTCCCTTTAAAAGGTTAACAGCAACATGCAACCTATGTTGCAGATATCACAACCATGTTTCCATTCAGTTCACGGTGCCAGATATACAAATTGTTAACAAAAAGGAAACCAAAAGATTGATCGCTTTCAATATGCAAGTCCCTCGGAGCTAAAACATGAGTTTAATGTGAGTGTCATAAATAAAACATTATTCGTCTGCTAAGAATTATCGCTCACCAGTGACACAAGGAGAAATATGTGGGCAATGAACGTAATTTTATGGCAATGGAGGAGATTGTTTAGTGAGATGTTGTTCAAATCAATCAGAGATGGACTTGCCATAAGAAAGTGGAAAAAGCAGACGTGAGAAGCCAGAGAGGGAAGATGAAAAAAAATTGGATCTCACACAAACTCCTCTCTGTCAGAAATTGAATGAAGGGGTGTCTGGCTATTTCATCTGTGTTCAGAACAAATTCCTGGCCATTAACACCGCCGGGATCTCTCAGGCTGTCAGGAACCTGCTGAGCACTGACAAACAGGACTATGGACAATTCAATCTAAATTACATCCAGAGGTTTCAAATAAAGTCTAATGTGTTCAACTTTATTTTTGCAGAGCAATTGCACAGTTGTCCTCTCTGCCCAGAGCTATTCACAGGACAGCCATTTCATATATCCAGCCAGAATTAATATTTTGGTTACACATGATAAATCTGAAAAGAGGTTTAAAGGCAATCCACAGAGTCTGCAAAATGAGACAGACAATTTTATTATTGCAGGTTCACCTCCAGACAGCTTTGAGAGCATTTAAACCAATTCATGTGTGATACATTCAATAGCTCGAGCTTAGTCAGACAGTGTCTACTTCCATATGCAAATGTTAAACTATGTCAGTGGCACTATGTGCGCGGCAGGAATTAGAGCAACATCCAGAGTCACAGTGGACAGCCACTGTCAGATGCGCCCGGTGTGTGTACATTTATAGAAAATAATCTATTTGATTTTTAGATACATGGGCGATGTGACGCTTCTCTCCAAATGTGCGACCCCGTTAAGAGGGCTTGAGATTTTATCACTTGTTGGGATGAACTTGTTTAATATGGTGAGATTTATTTGTAACACATTCAGATGCTCTGAAAACATCCGCTATAGGATGTTGTTAAAAACACTGAGAAATTAAAAAAGCTTCGTATATACACCACAATCCTGTTAAAGGTGGAAAAAAAGAAGCAGCATGCATAATTCATGAGCTGTATAGCCTTGTATGCATATATAAAACATAAGGAGATAAACTTGTGCTCTGTAAAAGTGTTGAAAAAAGAGGTTCAAACCCTAAAAGGAAAATGTTGTCACGTTTCTCTTATGTTTCCCCGTCTGTTTTCCATTTGTTTCATCTGTCATTGTATATTGGACTCCATTACACATCATCCATCATTCCTATCACATGATCCGTCTAGTTAGTCTGTCACATGATCCCGGTCACATGTATTTAAGCCATCCATCTTGCCTGTGTTAAGTGTCGGTTCTCGTATGTGTGTTACCATGCTGTTTGTAAGTGTACGAATTTAAGCTACTGCGTGTTGTGTTGTAAATAAAGTTCATGTTGGATTTTACTCAGCCAACAAATGGAGGCAAAGGAAGGCAAGCATCAATCAGAAATAAAGGTTTAACAGCAAACAAAGCAATAGTTGAAAAAAAAACAGTTTAACCATGGGAGAAACTTAAATAACTTAAATAACAAGATTGCAACTGGACATTGATTGAGTATAAACCTTTTCTTTACGGATTTGGATCTCTTTAGGACATTTGTGATTTATTAAGGTGATGACGTTATTTATAGTGTTTTATATAGAGAAAGAGGTAATTAAATAGATTATGTCTTGTGTGAGATTAAATGTTTACTGTGCCACTAGTCTCTTGAGGACATAAAACATCACAATCTTTCAGTGTTTTTCTCTATTTCCTAAAAACAAGCTTTTAATTAAACTATATTTCTTGTGTATCAGAGAGGAGTATAACAGAACTATCTATACAAAAAAAAAAAAAGGCAAACACATTCATGTGTTTAATAGACTCATAAAAGATAAATTGATAACAGTAAACTATAGTCGATACTCAAAACCCAGTGACTTAAAATATTCACTGCTGCCACAAGTTGTGTGCATTTCAATATGCGTGTTACTTTTACGAAAATATTACAGAAAATATATAGGAAAACCATATGAATTATATATAAAAGCATTGCACTGCAGGTTCAAAATACAAAAAACATTATAAATATTTTAATTTTTTTTCAGGCTTTTTTTATTTAGACAGTGGAGTGTAGACAGGAAAGTGTTGGGAAGAGATAGGGGAGCGGGATCGGCAAAGGACCTCAGAGACGGGAATCGAACTCGGGTCGCCGTGAGCACACTGGTGCTATGTGTCGGCGCACTAACCACGGGGCTATCGGCGCCGACATAAATATTTTAATAATTTATTTATTATTATTATTATATTATATAAACATGTAGGCTATTATTAATTTTAATGTAATATGTATAAGATGAGTAAAATATGCATAAGATATGCATCTAATAAAAAAATGAAACTTATTTGCCAAATTACACACACAAACCTGCAAATGATTTTGAAATAATTGATAAATACATTTTGGATAAATAAAAGAAAGCTTTAGCAATCTATTAGGATTATTAACAAGTTTGGGTTTAATTCTTGACATTCTTTATTACACCTTAATTCTCAGATGCATTATGAATAATTCTTGTTCATTAAAGCTTTTGGCAGCTTGATTAAAATCCTATTTAAGACATTAATCCAACACAGGAGGATATTTAAATCAAGAGACTCAGGCTCAAACAACAACATACTGAACTTAATCCAGAAATAACCGTTAGATTTTATGTAAATATAATAAGACAGCTTTAGAAATAATCTTCTTTAAACCACAAAAATACAGACCAAACAAAACCGGAACCCATTATGTACAGAATAAATACATGATTTGTCTAAAAGCAGATACTAGATACATCACAGGAAGTACTTAACGGGAGGAGCCTGATCATATGGTCATACGGTGTCCATGCATATTTAAACAACCATTCACCTTTCTCTTCACTGTCAGAAAAAAGATACAAAACTATGCCTTTTCTTTTACCGGGGTGGTACCCTTAAAAGTTCATTTTTGTACTTCTATACATACAGCACACTGAAATGTACCTTCTGGGGTACAAAACATTTAACTGTACCTTTAAAGGATTAATCCAATTTCTTAAAAAAAATCCCAATAATTTACTTGCCCCCATGTCATCCAAAATGTTGATGTCTTTTCTTTGTTCAGTAGAGAAGAGAATCATTTCATATTTTTTTCACAATTTAAAACTTTTTTGGACCTCAACAGTTTACGGTTTAAATGCAGTTTAAAATTGCAGTTTCAACCCTGCTTTAAATGATCCCAACTGAGACATAAGGGTCTTATTTAGCAAAACCATCGTCATATTCGTCAAAATAAAAAATATGCACTTTTAAACCACAACTTTTCGTCTTACACCAGCCATGTGACTCGCCAGCGCCACCACACGTAATGCGGCATCATGTCGAAAGGTCACACATGACGCATGTAAAACTACCGCCCCAGTGTTTACACATGTGGTGAAAGTTAGTAATACTAATTAAAGTGCACCCATTTTATTGCTAAAAACAACGCTATGTTGTGTATTTGGTATTATACAATGTGTTTATATGGTTTATGCTTAAAAAACTAATTTTCTTCATATACCATACATTTTTGTAGCTCCAGAATTAACTCTCTACCTGAAATGAGAGCAGCGCAAAAGGTCATGGGGTCAAACCCAGGGAACCCCCATTATTGAGCCTATACATAAAGTATACCTTGCAATGCACTTTAAGTCGATTTAGATAAAAGCGTCTGCCAAAAGCATACATTTAAAATTTCTATTAAGACTGGATGAGCTGGTGAACTTGAAAAAAGGAAACATAACTTGCCTAATGGATTGCCTTAATTTTTATTAATATTTAACTTCAGAAAAGGTTTAACAAAAGATTTTTTTCTTTAAAGAAATGAATAAAGCAAAAGAAAGACCGCTTTACACAACAGCTGGTGATGCAGAGCCCATTTTATGGGTCACGTAATGTTGTTAACAAAATTAGCACAGGTGAAGAGCATCCATATGGTCCATATGTGCTATCAACAAGGTGCTTATATTCAATGATACTTTATTTAGACCAGTTTATTATCATCATAATATGTCCTCTTATTAATGCCCATGAATGTCTGTAAAGTTCCACAAAGCTACAAGGACATAGCCAATTTACAAACCTTTGCCAAAGTAGATATTGTGGCAGGGAAAAGAGTTGTGGTCATCCTGTCAGAAGCTGATAAAAAATTCAATCATTTCCTCAAATTACATATATCTTAAAGACTGCCTTTGGTTGGCTGCTGCTCCATGACCAATATAAGCGTATGTGAGCATTTTATAGATGTTCATTTCATATTAATGAAGAATGAAATCGTAAGGGTAATTACCCTACAGCATGTGTTATGGATGTTGGTTTATGGCTAAAAGGATCTTTCAGCAGGGAATGCAATTGAGTGGAATAAAATCATAAAACTTAAAAACTGAGTCTTACTGTAAAATGGTAAAATAACAGTTAAATCGTTAAAGTGCCTACAATTTGGCATTTAGCCCACCCTTAGCCTTAAATTAGCACACATCGAAAAGCCTCAAGCATACAAATGCCCTTGCCCATGCATACTGTCCACTAACAAGAACCCTTGAGTCATGACCACCAGCCAAAAATAATCCGTAAACCAACTAGCACAAAAATTGAACAGTTCGCATAAGCAGATTCTGATAAATTATTCATAATTCATATATAAAAACATTTGTCAGAGCAAACATCAGAGAATTGTGCTCCCATTAATGATGAATAACGATAGGGTGACTGATGAAGACGTGGAAAGGTGATAAACTGCATCAAGATGGACTCCTGCATTTGTTTATTAAGATATCTGTGCATATTATCATCCTATAATACATAAATAAGATGGTGTTGGCGGTATAGGGCACAACTGATCATAATTATTGGCCATGACACAACCATGAAGAGCAATCACTAACCCTACGGACTGCTGCAATGAGACATGAACCCATCTGGATGCATGAAATGAGAATAAAAATTATTCAATACACTTAAATTATTTCTTCACACTATTTCATTTAAAGATTTTGTGCTCAAGCTTAGGTTTCCTTGTGTTGAGACTGTTTTCTTGTTTCAATTTGATGATACTGAACTTTAATTTTGCAACACTGCCAGTGTAGTTTTATCTAAACCTACCAACTGCTGTTATTATTGTTTGTAACATTAAATTTTTTTCAGATGTTGTGACTCAAGAGTTAAAATGTATAGCTTTTTTTAACAAATCATATGATGGACACATTAGGAGGTCTTCACGGGTCCACTTACATCCGAAAACCCGAGGTCCGACCCGAGACCCGATCGGGTTCGGGTCTAAAAGTTTCACATGTGCCTCGGACACGGGTCGGGTACAATAATGGCGGCATCGGGTCTCGGGTAATTTAAAAATGAATGTGTTTTTTCTGAACGGACCCGAGAAGACCCAAACTCTCTCGCCTGTGTGCGTCAATGTCCTTTTCAAACCTCTCATCTGTTTGCCAAGAGCGCTTGCGACATTGTGTGGTTGTCGGAAGGTTCATTTTGTCAATTATCCAGTATTAATTAGTAATCAATATTTTATTTAAAAAAGTGTTTTGCAGACATGGAATTTAATTGGTGTGCTGTACTTTAAGATCTACATGTAATGCACGGATCCAATATTCTGTACTGTTAGAATTCTATGTATTCTGTACATGTTGGGATGCTCCAATAGATCGGCCGCAGATCAGTACCGTCCGATAACCGCATTCAATGACTCTTTGGTACTCGCTAAATTTGCTAAAATCTTGCTAAAATCTCAAACGATCTTTCTATTTACTTTTGTCATCATAAGGGTCCTGAAGGCGGTGCAAGCATTTTTACAACCCATTGTTCCTGAGCAACCTGCAAATATGGATTTCTCTCCTTGCCTTTAAAGAGATGTGTATTTTCTAGGAGGATGAACTCTGGTCCTAATAGCGTGATGCGTCTTCACATTTCCATCAAACAGTGTATACAACACTATTACGGACATCATGACGAAAGTTTATTATTTGCATGCATTTTAAAGTTTTGACAGTTTAAACTTTCATTTTCCTCAGAGCTGCTCTTGTCTGCGTATACCCAATGCCACGCACAGAGACACCTGTCATCAGGGCACGTGAACAAAGCTCACTCACTCACATCTTAAAGGATAAGTCCATTTTCTTAAAAGAAAAATCCAGATAATTTACTCACCACCATGTCATCCAAAATGTTGATGTCTTTCTTTGTTCAGTCGAGAAGAAATTATGTTTTTTGAGGAAAACATTGCAGGATTTTTCTCATTTTAATGGACTTTTATAGAGCCCAACATTTAATACTTAACACTTAACGCTTTTTTTCAATGGAGTTTCAAAGGACTCTAAATGATCCCAAACGAGGCATAAGGGTCTTATCTAGCAAAACGATTGTCATTTTTGACAATAAAAATAACAAATATACACTTTTAAACCACAACTTCTCATCATGTAGATCCGGTCGTGATGCGCCAGCTGACCCCACGCAATACGTCATGACGTCAAGAGGTCACTGAGGATGAACACTCCGCCCCAGTGTTTACAAGTGTTGAGAAAGAGGACAGTCCATACGTTGTTGTATGTCAACTGATACTAATTAATGTCTTTGTGGCAGTTTATTGTTTAAAATGGTCCGCAAATGTGCGTTTAATATATATGTAACACGTGACCTCCCTACGTCACTACACATTTACATTAGGTCACGCAGGACCGGAGATAGACGAAAAGTTGTGGTTTAAAAGTACATTTTTATTTTTCTTGTCAAAAATGACAATCGTATTGCTAGATAAGACCCTTATGCCTCGTTTGGGATCGTTTACAGATCTTTGAAACTCCGTTGAAAAAAACTTAAGTGTTGAGTTTAGTATTAAATGTTGGGCTCTATTAAAGTCTATTAAAATGAGAAAAATCCTGCAATGTTTTCCTCAAAAAACAATTTCTTCTGGACTGAACAAAGAAAGACATCAACATTTTGGATGACATGGTGGTGAATAAATTATCTGGATTTTTCTTTTAAGAAAATGGAATATTCCTTTAAAGTTACAGTAACCTAATTCATCTCTGAATAGAATCACTCTCTGCTCTTGACTGAAGAACTATTGTACTTTATACGAATGTATGTATATTTAAATAATACAGTAAAGACTATGAAGTGTTTTGTTTTTATTACTTTTAAAATTTTAACAAGCATAAGCCTTTTTAAAGTCATTCTAAATTGCTCTTTGTAGAATAAATATTTGTTGTGCTTATTTATTGGATTCTCTATTAAAACAATAATATACCCAATTAATGCAAGCAATATAACAAAGGCAACAAATGTGGTACTACTTTTACTAGGAAAGAAGTTAACGGTTACAGTGATCAAAGAGCTTGCAGAATCAGTATTGGCACTAGAAGCACTGGGGACCCAATCATAGCTCATCAACATGGAAAGTCATATTTTAATGCTATGGCCCCTTTAAGATCATACAATGTTTTAGAAAGGCAAGGCCTAAAACATGCACAAATGATAAACATTTGTGGTCTTTGGCATGCTCAAGGTTTACATAAGAATGAGGAAACAAATTGTGTTTAAGGCTCACGATGTGTCATAAGCAAGTACAGAACTACTATTATTCATCTATGCCTAGGTAAATACAGTTTTTTTATTCTACGGCACCATCAAGAGCCTGATAAAAATGCTAATTTACAACATGTCAGACGCACTTCTTATACAAGCTTCATCATGTCCTAACCAATTTCAGGAACATACATTTTTTTGAAATACATTTTTACATTATTAAAATATCAAAATCAATGTGGCACCTTAAATTAAAAAAAAACTTTGCCACTCCAGTGTCTGGATATGACACTATATAAAGACAATTTCACCTAATACTTTATATAAGGGTCAACATGTACTGTTTTTTTGCAAACACGTTCAATTTGAAATAAAAACTTGCTTGACAAACGAATGTTACTTTTCGAACTTAAAGTAACATGGCACTTGTAACAAACAAATCTGTACTCTGTTGCAAGTGAGAAAAATTGCTCACAAAGGACTTCACAGAACATTGAGAAGCAGGCAGAGCTTCTGAACTATGATTAATGGTGGCTCAAATTACCTTTAGCGGCACAATTAGAGAACAATTTTTCAGTTTCGCAGTGTTTATACTTGGGCGCACTGCCAAGGACATCGTAAAATGAACAGAGCAGGGGAAAAAAGATTGATTATGGAACATCTCATCTGGAAGTTAGAAAGTGTCCAAACTCTTGGACTCCAGCCATTGTGTGAAGATGACAGTGTGTGAAACAAGGCTTTAAGTACAGTAGGAACAAATACAATATTAGCAATTCTAAATAGCATCTCATTGGGGTGTGATTTTTTTTGCACACGTTCTAAAAAAATGTCAAGCAGATGAGCTAGAGAGCTGAATCTGTCACAGCACACAGTCTTTTAGTTTTTATCATTACAGAAGCTCAAAAGGCTTTCAAACAGTCGCATGGTCTATTCATCTGTGCATAAAATTGTGTCAATCAGACTGAATTGAACCCGATTGCAATTACGACCATATAGTTTACATGTACCCTAAACATCGAAATCTGATTAAAGTTCCCATTTTTCCAGTGTTTCCGAAGCAATACAGCAATAATTTTTACACAATTTACTTCTCTATACTGCTCTGCTCACTGTCCTAAAAAACGGGTTGATGTCTTTCTTGTTCTATAAAGTCCCTCCTTCAGAAATACGTAATGAGTTCTGATTGTGTAGTTTGTTTAGTGTGTTGTGATTCGACAGCTGCTTAGCAGAGCCGTTTGAGCTTAGCTGGAGACTGACATATTCCTGTGGGCGGAGGTTAGTCAAAAACTATAGTCCAAAAGGGCCAGTTTTTGTAGTCCTTCAAAAGCAAATTGAAAATATAATCGCTTGACATAGAAATTTATAATTTTGCAGGCATTATTTATGCTCCAACCTAAACATTACACACCAAGTCAAGTTTGAAAAATGGGATCACAAAAAAAATCTACATTTTATATCATCTGAACCAAACGTCTGCACAAGCGTACAGCCACTATTGCCAGAGTCACGTATCAAAAACAGCCCACTGGATGTTCAAAATTAACCCAAAAGCATCCCAATGCCTATTCACAGCCCAAATATACCAATAACTAATGAATAAAATCCTTTCATCTTAAACCCCCAGAAAAAAATCTGTTTAAAAGTATCCAAAATCTGAAGTCTGAAAAAAGCAGAGAACTCTGAAACAGCATCTCGTCAAGTTTGCGCTTTATCTCCGGATAAATGTACAAAATTAACGTTGAGTTGAAGAAAGTTGTTTAAAAAGTTTTAAGATATAGGCAAAACAAAATTACACTACGCTATTTTATTGCTTTATGAAACTCATGCACACTGCAAAATGTACATTGTGTGACCCCCTTAATAATGTGTGTTGCCATTCCCTTGCTATTGTACGTTTCTGTGATGAGAATCATGTGATTCTGAACATGTGCATCCAATTGAGAAAATATAAGGATTCACGCGTTTACATGCATACTTTTCTCCTGGCTGATTGGATCACATATCCGAATACACCACCCCTTTCAAAACGATCAAATTTGCATTCAATCAACTTCAATCGAATTGAGGAAGGTGTTTACATGAAGGCTTATCAATCCGATTGAGACATCAATACAATTACAAACAGATTATTTGGTTGCATGTAAATTAGGGATGTGCATCGAGTTCCCATTGAAAAGACCCGTCTAAAAATCGATTATGAATCGTAAGGCTCTGATTCAGTGTTTCATGCACAGCTTGTGCATGTACTACGGCTCTGTGAACAGTAGGAAGTCCTTATCAATCTAAAATCACTATGAGTTTGACTCGTTTATAACGAGTATTTAAAAAAGCAACACTCGTCAAACACAATCATTCAAAATATTCTCTATTATCATGAAAATACCTGAAACAATCTGAAGAACAGCGATATAAATATGCTTCTAGATATTACCTGGAATAGTGTTTGTAATGATACTACTTCTCTGGCACAAATGGATTTTCTGCACGAAAGCGCCCCCTGGCTTTTGAATGTGGCGGCATTTAACCGTAATTTATTCAAATTCATTCATTGACAAAACGCGCATTTGCCCGATTAATTGTCACAACCCTAATGTAAATGTACCAGGGGTGGTATCTGTTCCCTAGTGACACAAAGTGGCTTCACATAAAGTGGTCATTGGTTTAATGACTGCATGATGCAATTTTCTGATTTGCTATAAGTTCTGATTGTAATCATAGTAGTATAGTATAATCACACGCCTAAGGTTTCAGGTATGTTACATACCTCTGTGCTACAGCGAGTGATGAGTACCTGACATTTAAAACCACAACCTCCACACCTCAATTCAGAGCAAAAGTTAGAAATCTGCCAGCTGGTGAAAGGATGAATCAAACTTTGGCACATTTACTGCTCAGCCTGTTATTGAACACTGTCAACCCGTAAGCTGCGATGGCATAAAAATACATAGCAAAAGATCTGCCTGTAAATCTGACAGCTTGTTTTGCTTTTCTTGCCTGATGAAGCGGTCGAACAACACTAGAAAATCAATAAAGAGCAGGAACTGAGATTTTGAACAATGTCAACGATACTAACACCGTGTGCTTAGCAGGCACAATACAATCCGCAATTTGTCTAAACTAAACGCAAAAATGAAAGGGCGTGACATGACACAATCAATCATAAATACAGACAAACAGAACAGTTTTATATGTTCACACATACACAGATGCACATCCTTCCATTCTCATGACATTTTGTTCCTTATGGAGCTTAGTTAGGAGTTTATCAGTCTCTCCATGTCAATGTTTGATGATTAATATTCATGAGGTGCAGAATTTGTATCAAATAAGATCTCATTGTGGGTGGAGCTGATGTCGCCAGAATAACAAACATTTCTTAAACAGATTCCACTGTCAATCTTTACATATCGCAGAAACTATAACCAGTTTCAGTGGCAACGACAAACTATTGGCTTTTGTGGCCAAAGATTAACTTTGGTAGACTTCGGCACAGAATCAATAACAACCGAGTCCCTTCTAGAGTGGATTATTTTTGATAAGATTAAGATTGTGTAAAATTAATGCATGTCAGCTACAGATCCTTGAAATCTTGCCTGGCTGTCAAACCTCTATTGGCACAGCGGTGAACCAGGCTCACTGTCTGTCCTTGTCTTTATGAAGCCCAAACTTTTTAGTTTATTTTCGACCAAGTATTTGTTCAAGAGGTCGTTTTAGCCACCAGCCAGACCTATAAAGAATCACAGACCGAAAGTTAACTTCGGGACAGGCACGTAATCATGGCAATGTGTGTGCGTCTGATAAAACCTTCACACCATTTGCTCTTCACAATTTAATTAAATAACATACTTAACCCTTAACTTCTGGGTCTAATAATCTGGAACAATACAATAGAATGCTCCACAAGGCATACAGGTGTTAGAAAAGCACTCAAGAGAGCATACTTTGAGTAAAAGAGAATGAAAGAATGAGAGACGCGAAGAAAGAAATCAAGCAATATTTACTTTCCCCATCAGACAGCAAGCATAAAGTGCTAAATCACTTTCCACCTGACTTCTGTTTAATGTTCTCCAGATGTTCAACTACATCTGCTCTAATAACAACGAACCATCTTTACAGTCTCTTTTTGTCTGCCCTTCACTGTCCTCTGCAATTACATTATATAAACAACAAGACACATTTTAGAGGTGATAACTATCACCCAATATTATGTGTGGGATGGCTGAACAGGCAAACACATCTTGTGAATTTGAGATTCAATCACTGTTGGAACAAACGCATATGAGACGCCCTAATATCTAATAATAAATCTTAAAAAAGATGCAAAACTTGTTTCATATTAAGAAAAATTAAACACCACACATTTTAATAATTCTACAAAAGTATAAACGCAACACTTTTGTTTTTTGCCCCCATTTTTCATGAGCTGAACTCAAAGATCTAAGATTTTTTCTAAGTAGACAAAAGCCCTATTTCTCTCAAATATTGTTCACAAATCTAAGGCTTTGTCCGAAACCACCTACGTGCATACTAAATAGTAGGCAAAAAGCAGTAGGCAAGGTGTAGTATGTCCAAATTCATAGTCTGATACACCCATGTGTAATCACTATGGTAAAGTCTGTTATTTTGATGTTAATTTATTTATGTATTGAGTTATTGTTATAATTAAATGATGATCTTGTACTTTTGAGGGTCTGTGTGACTTTCACATTAACCCTCTGAAGTCTAAGAGGTTTTAGGGCCCTGGAGAAGTTTTGACCTGCACTGACAATAATATAATAATATAATAATGGCAAAAGTCTCACAACACTGTGTTCAGCACAAACATGGCTACAATATTATATGAGCTACATGTATGTATGAAAAAGCAAAAAAAATTAACTGATATATGTCCACAAAACTCATTCTAGAACATGTTTTCCATTCTACAGGGTTCCCAGTTAACTTAAAATTCAAGGACCTTTCAAGTACTTTCCAGGTCCAATACCCTCAAATTCAAGGACTAAATGTGGGGACACATTTCAAGTGAGAGCAAGGTTACATCGTGTTACCTTTTAAGATAAACTGTTACAGTTCCCTTTCGTGGGATCTTGCGCTGTGTCACTGCAGTGACACTTTGGCGACGCCTCCAGGGGTAAGTGCATCTGAATGTGTATATCAAATTCAACCAATGGTGGGCTTAACGACAAAGACAGGGTGACACGGGAGGCAGAAAGTATATCACTATCTGAAATATTGCCAAAGATGGCGTTACAGGGATGCAGGATGTATGGCAAGGGAGACGCAGCGTTTCGTTCCCTTCTCAGGGAACAACAGTTACATACGTAACCGGAAACATTTTCATGTGTCAAACACAACTATGCAATAAAGCATTTTGGTATGAATCAACATTCACATACAGAAGATATGAACATTTAAAACAAACAGTTTAGCACGTGTGCTTAAAAAGTCAAGAATTCTTATGATATTATCCTATACTACACAGGGAAAAATATGGATTTCTTTCACACACACACACACACACACACACATTGGTGTGTCTGTGTGTATATCACAGTAAATCACATATTAACACACACATGTACACTTACCTCAGTCTGATAGATTATCGTACATGAGAGATGTGTCATACTTAACACACAGAGTTCAAAATACATGGGGGTCAGATAGGTGACAACACTTACAATAGTTTGTGTAAGCAGATTGACGAAGGATTTAGAACAAACTATACTAAGTGTATGATCATTCAAGCTGTTTGCGCATAATAAAGCCAGGACAATTCAAAGAGATGCTCATTAAAAGATGATTTAACTATGACTGAACTAAAAAGTTTTCTGCAATCTCACACGATTGAAAGGAGTAGCAGTAAACTTTTCCAGGAGCTGATGAGCACCAGACAATGTTACAATGAAACAGCGCAGCAGTTTCTCTACCGGGTCAACGGACTAAAACAAAAAGGTAATTTTTGCATCAAAGCAGTCACACCAATATAGAGTATGAGCCACATACCGTTCAGAATGTGTTCTTGCGCAGAATTCATCTAGGCTTTCTGCCAAAATAAAGTGACATTCGAAGTGAATTAAAACGTCATCTTTCTGACTAAACTGTTCCGATGAAGCGTTGTTGAAACAGATGACGAAGACTTCAAGTGAGGAGAGTAAACATCAGCGCAGACAACGGAGACAAACTCATTCTCACAGTGCACAGCTTGACATGGAATCGTATAAAGGTAAACAGAGCTCAATGACTCAAAAGAAAACCATTAAAGAACTAAGTACCCAAGTTGAAGCTTTAACAAATGCTGTTGACTCCTTAAAACAAACCAAGCACATTGAGCATAGTTGTCACTGTTCTTCAAACGCTGGACCACAACCAAGCGTTCCAAATCATCCAACATCTACAAGATATAATGTTTGAGTTTATGTCCCAGATGTAATGAGAAGGGCCACAGCAGATGCAATCACGGTTTCGTTTGTAGAGAGGAATAACAGAGAAGTTGGATGCTGTAACAATAAAAGGTGATGGAAGAACTAACCAGTCAATCAAACGAGGACAGGCAGCAAACAGGTCACACGATGACGAATCAAGGTCAGCGGATAGCGGGGCCCATGACAACAATTGTGAATGGTACATTTGTTCTCACAAATCGAGAGCAACAAGTTCAGCACAAAACAAGTTTGCAGAAATAGTTGGAAACAACTGTTTGTTAAAGTGTTACATAAACCGCTATTCTGTGACTGCTTTACAACATAAAGTCAGTATTCTTGATCACAGTTGGAAGAAAACATACCTACCTCAAAGACTTCGACCTCTGAGTGAATCATTATAAACCAGACCTCTAAATGTACTGCTGTTAATGGAGAGACTCTGCCGTTTGATGGTTGGGTTGAAGTCACTGTGAACTTACCCATCAACCTGGCAAACCAAGTTCCCTTTTTGGTGGGTAGCTTGGTCTTTGGATGACCTCTGCTTGCACAGTTTTGTATTATTATTGTGGTCAGCCTAAGGCCCACCTGTGCATTAATCATGCCGTCTAATCAGCATCTTGATATGCCACACCTGTAATGTAGATAAATTATCTCAGCAAAGAACTGCTCACTAACACCGATTTAGTAAGATCTGTAAACAATATTTTAGAGAAATAGGCCTTTTGTGTACGTATAGAAAAAGTCTTAGATCTTTGAGCTCAGCTCATGAAAAATGGGGGCAAAAATAAAAGTGTTTATCATTTTGTTCAATGTATATTATCAAAATGTTTAGATCTTAGTGGTTTTCGGCTTATACTTATATTCAATATTAATATTTGATATGTGTAATTACATTTTAATAATGAAATATTCTGCATCAATACATAAACATGTAAATATCCAACTGTATATGTGAATTTCATTGCAGGCTTCATTGAAGGCAGACTTTCATTGTCAGATTAGTATAGACAAATTATATAAATACGTTTATCTTTCTCTTCAGGCGCACTGTTAAACGATCTCGCTCTCTCGCACAGGGGGATGCATGTACATTAGACAGCTGTTTAAGGCTGTAGAACGTTGATAAAGCTTTAACACGCTAGCTGTAGCAATTACTATAAGTTTTACTGCAGTTAATAATAAAGTATTTTTTTCTGTAGGGAAACCACAAGTATATACATGCAAAGTCTGTAAACTCAGTTTCGTAAATAAGGCCCATATCAGAAATGTGGCCCTGGCTGATCATCTGACAAAACTGGGTTAAATTTTCCTATTATGATTTATTATTAACATAATGGATAATGTATCAAGAGCGATGGGTACGAATGTGGCATCAATGATCTATCACTAAAACGATGACCGTGTGGGTTTATTTATTCTTTGTGGTTATGGTGGCATTTGGATGTCTGGTTATAAGTGCCTGTGGTATTAAAGACTGGGTGCGTGTTTGATTTTTTGTTGAGCTGAGCAGACCAGTGTATGACATCATACCATGCATGATTCGATAACAAACAGATAAATCAGTTTTCTACGCGCAACCCGGGCAACACTGTGAAGCCGAACACACCTTACTGTGGCAGTATGGTTTAAAAGGATGTAATTTTCAGATTCACTTCTGGTCAAACGAAAATACAGTCAGTCAGGTGCAAAATGTACAGCGACGTCATTGCAAGTTCAATGGGTTATCATATGGAAGAAAAATAATGACAAAAGTTTTTGAATTAAAATAGCCTGTTGAATTGTACTACCTGGAAAAAAATGCATTGTATTAACCGTACTTGAATTTTAATGCATTGTATTTTTATGTTTTTGAATTAAAACAGCCTGTTGAATTGTACTACCTGAAAAAAAATGCATTGTATTAACCGTGCTTGAATTTTAATGCATTGTATTTTTAGGTTTTGCATTTTTAAGGGCTGAAATTCAACATGCGTGTATATTTTCAGTATTAAAAATTCAATAGTCCACATTCACCTTTTAGATTTCACTTTAAAATATTCGGTCTGTTTAAAAATACAACGTTAAATATTCAGCAGGCAAGTTTCAGTCCATTTAAATTCGCGTCCAAAAATTCAAGTCCAAAAATTCAGTCGTACAGATTTCAACATTTAACATCCGGGAACTGCAGGAAAAGCAGTAGAGTACCGAGTATAATCTCATCTGCTGTTAATCGATCTGGCCAGCAGGTGGTGCACGTGTTCGCCAAAACTTTGTACATGTAAGATGATTTATCCACTGCAGTGATGAATGTTGGCTTTTATGTTCAGTTTTAGTAGAACAACTGTAATACACTCATACAGAGAGTGTATTGTTTGGTTATGTTATTGACAGGATACTAAACGGTTTTTAAATGCCATATAAATTAAATAGGGCCTTTCTGCCTGCTATTGGCTTCGTTTCTCAAAAGCTAAGTTGATTGTAGATTTTATTGGTGGCAATCTACCATCTTCTTATGCCTACGAGAAACGGACACGTTTTTGTAATTCTTCACCTCAGTTTATAAACCATACTCGGATTATTGAACTGTTCAAGTTACAAATCGTGCGCGCGGATTAATAAACCATACGCACAATTAAACAATCAGTGCTCTCAGATTTTCAATCCATATCCACAAATTCATAAACAATAAATAAACTGTGCACACGCTTTCGCAATGGTTTTGCAAACTGAGTCCACTACCGCAGAGGTCCCCAACCACCGGGTCGTGGACAAGTTGCCACCGGTCGCAAGAACATCCTGAAAAAATGTGTATAATAGCTACGTTATAGTTTAATCAGGTGTTTTGTCCTTTACGAGCCGACTTCAAATAACATATCAATCCACTTCTATACAGGGCCGTGCTCACTCTTTTTCTTTGTCTCTCTCTCTCTCTCTCTCTCTCTCTCTCTCTACCAGCGCATCGGCGATCACATTGCTGTCATTAAGGCCGTAGCCAGGATTTTTCAAATACCGAGGACAACCCCTACATTTTTTTTTATTATTTATATTTTTTCCATATTACAGAATAATAATAAACACGTCCAAACTACAATAGCACAAATGTAACTGTGTCTGAGAATTTTTGTTGGTGACTAAAAGCATCCAAAAAAATCAATGGTTACATTTCATCATCTGAAGTCACCCTTTCAGTGGCGGATGCAGAACGTGACATATGGGTGGGCATGGATTAAGTCCGGGTGGACCTGAATCTATGGGTGTCACTTTTGAATAAGAAACTATAACAAGTCTATAAAATTCGTCAAAACTTCAGGAATCACAAGCGTATTGGTGAGAACGCCCGAACTGCACGTCACATTTTTGACATTATTGATATACTTTAAATTGTAATGCAACATGACATTAATTAAGCCTTTTTGGTTAAAAAAATTATTGGGCTGTCATATAGCCTACAAAAAAGAACCTGCACACAGTGACAAGAAATATAAATGAACACAAAAAACCTAATACTTTTTAAAATAGCCTATTAAAACTGTTTAAATAAATTAAGCTACTAAATGCTTAAAATGAAGCTTCACTCTGAGCGAACACATACCTTGACGAAGGCTATTTGCCGATACGTTGGTTATAATAAATAATTTTTGCAAGTGAGTGTGCAGTCACTATTTTGTGTTATAAAATAAAGCTTCTAACATCATATTCTCTTCATACAAATCACTAAAAATATATTTTCGTTCTCAGATATTTAAGTTAACTTACTAAATAAAGAAAGAAAAAGGGAATTGCTAGAATAATGTTTGACTCTGAGGTTAAACGAAATGACAAATAAATAAACATTTAATATACTTTTTGATGACCATAAGAAGCGGGTACTCGTAAAGAGCGGAGCCGAGGAGCGCGCATTTCAGACGTGAACACGAAAGGAATAATGGGTTTAGTTATGCTTTCACTTCATTTCCTGACAGTTTCACTTGTTAGTGGGGATAGTAATAACTAACAAGATGACACCGAATTACATACAATATAATTACCTAACTAAATCTGAGAGAATGCAAACCCATTACAATATTTTTTCCTCCGACGGGCAGGGCGCAGATACATCTTTGTAGCCCGACAGGAATTCGCCATAGCCCCGGGACAGTTAGACATGGATACAACTTCATATGGTGTATTTTACCTATTGCATGTTATGTTAAAAACAGTAAAATTATAAGTAAGCCTGATAACTATTTAAAAACTATTATAAAGAAGTTGAATGTTGCGTTATATGGTTCTAATGAAAAAAATATTCCCGAGCAGCTTTCAGCCATGATCACTTTAAGAACTTTTTTTGCAAGCAAGTGGAAAACGTATTTTGAATAACAATACGTTATAAATATGTGCTGCGCGCTTTCCTCTCAATAACATAAACACACAACAAATATGACAGCGGGGTAAAAAATAGAAAGGAAACATCTGATCACAGTGATGTTGTTTGATAGCCTACCAGCTCTCTAACTCAGCACTAAGTCACGCCATGTTTATTGCTACACTTTATACAATATAGTCTATTGCTTTTAGCAACAAATAGCCTATCATAACAACCTATAAGCCTACTGTGTAATTGAGACATTCATTTAAGAAATGCATTAAAAGCAGAAAGAATAGGCTGCGGAAATATAGTGGGTTCACTATAATCCACACCACAGACGTTCTTGGTTTGCTTCTTATTTATTAAATCGAGGCAATTGTTTGATTAAACATTGATTAATATTAAGATACAATTTATACAAAACGAAATTCACTTTAAAGAAAGTCTTTCTACAAAACAAACCTATGCAGGGCTCGCAAAATCGCTACCCCGACGTCCCGAGTATTATTATTTTTTTTCATTTCTGATTGGGCGGGCCAGCTGTCAATCTGGGCGGGCCCAGGCCCGCCCATAGCTCCGCGCCTGCCTGCAATAGTTTCATTTGCGATATCAAATGAATGTCTTCATTTTATTCATAAAGTCATACCTTTGCAATTCTTTGATCGATTGTGTTTTAGAAGTACTGTATGCTTGAACTCTAATGACAGCAATGTGATCGCCGATGCGCTGGTAGAGAGAGAGAGAGAGAGAGAGAGAGAGAGAGAGCGCGGCCCTGTATAGAAGTGGATTGATATGTTATTTGAAGTCGGCTCGTAAAGGACAAAACACCTGATTAAACTATAACGTAGCTATTATACACATTTTTTCAGGATGTTCTTGCGACCGGTGGCAACTCCACGACCCGGTGGTTGGGGACCTCTGCGGTAGTGGACTCAGTTTGCAAAACCATTGCGAAAGCGTGTGCACTGTTTATTTATTGTTTATGAATTTGTGGATATGGATTGAAAATCTGAGAGCACTGATTGTTTAATTGTGCGTATGGTTTATTAATCCGCGCGCACAATTTGTAACTTGAACAGTTCAATAATCCGAGTATGGTTTATAAACTGAGGTGACGAATTACAAAAACGTGTCCGTTTCTCGTAGGCATAAGAAGATGGTAGATTGCCACCAATAAAATCTACAATCAACTTAGCTTTTGAGAAACGAAGCCAATAGCAGGCAGAAAGGCCCTATTTAATTTATATGGCATTTAAAAACCGTTTAGTATCCTGTCAATAACATAACCAAACAATACACTCTCTGTATGAGTGTATTACAGTTGTTCTACTAAAACTGAACATAAAAGCCAACATTCATCACTGCAGTGGATAAATCATCTTACATGTACAAAGTTTTGGCGAACACGTGCACCACCTGCTGGCCAGATCGATTAACAGCAGATGAGATTATACTCGGTACTCTACTGCTTTTCCTGCAGTTCCCGGATGTTAAATGTTGAAATCTGTACGACTGAATTTTTGGACTTGAATTTTTGGACGCGAATTTAAATGGACTGAAACTTGCCTGCTGAATATTTTACGTTGTATTTTTAAACAGACCGAATATTTTAAAGTGAAATCTAAAAGGTGAATGTGGACTATTAAATTTTTTAAAACAGAAAATATACAAGCATGTTGAATTTCAGCCCTTAAAAATGCAAAACCTAAAAATACAATGCATTAAAATTCAAGCACGGTTAATACAATGCATTTTTTTCAGGTAGTACAATTCAACAGGCTGTTTTAATTCAAAAACATAAAAATACAATGCATTTAAATTCAAGTACGGTTAATACAATGCATTTTTTTTCAGGTAGTACAATTCAACAGGCTATTTTAATTCAAAAACATTTGTCATTATTTTTCTTCCATATTATCATCTCATATTTAAACATCAAATGTCAAGAGATACCAGAGAGAGCCATATGAACATAACATCTTTACTGAGAACAGGTGAGAGGACGACACGACACAGCTAATCGCTAAAATGATAGCAAAAGCCTAAAAGCTGATTAATGTTATGAAGTGCTTTAACTGGGTGGGGTTTAAAGCGTGCGGTTATGGTGCACATCCACAATGGGATTTAAACTTTCTGTCCAGTATATAAATTAGTTTAAGTTTTGCATTTTGTGCAGATAGATGCACATTGTATTATACATTTATGTTGCATTAAGGCTTAATATTATTGTAGTGTGCGTCATATAGAAATCGCTTCAGTTTGTTTATTAACCCTTTAGATTCACTTCTTCAAGCAGCTATTCCTGTTGGAGGTTGCTTTAAAAAAAATGTATTCATAAATGATCTAGTATGTGTTTTATTTGAGTGTTTTTAATAAAAATATTTTATTTTCATAATGACGCGTGCCCCTTTGATAGTCCCGCCCCCAGTTGATCGAGCACTCGTTTATCAGACCTATGGATTAATCGAAATGAAAATGACAAATGTACATCCCCAGTATCAAGACCTTAAAGTAATGTAGAACTACACATTTTATGGTCATGTTAGTACAGTGTGTAAAGTCTTAGCTTTTTAACTCCCATCACTAAAATGCTTAACTCTTTAAGCAATGTAAAAATAAACCAAAGAAAAGTGATCAAATTCAAACACATTTAAAATAGCTCCAGTAGTAAAGTCAGCTGTTTTAAACATCAGCTCAGTATCAGGAAGGATTCATACTGTATGAGAACAGAAGTAGATAAACCTCTGGCGCTGTTAAATCAAGTTCTTCTAATCAGCCAAAGAGGAACTGTTTAACAAGATTAGACAAGATGTGTGTGTGTCTTATTTGCATGTTTCTCAGAGTTTAGCTAAAAACCTCTGCAGTGTTTTGAAAGCGAAGATGCAATTATAATGGCGACTGATACGACTTCATATGACGTTGATTAAAGACAGTTTTATAAGTAAACAGCATGACACTTTTACTTGCTGTTTGTTTACAGACAGCAGAACCTCCATAATGTTTTACACACTATGCTTGGGGTGTAGTGTTGAACATTTAGGTGTATCTGGAGGTCTGCAGTTCCTTGAGGTTTGGGCGAGTGGTCCAGGAGCTACTCCAGGAGGTAAGGCGGAAGAAAATGCGAGGAAGTGAATATAAACCTTTACTCATAGCAGGCTTCAGTCTATGAGATCACACCTGCACACATTCAGCGTAAAGACAGCACATGATTTACTTCATAACACACCAACACGTGTCTTTATATGCATCTCTACATTTTGTTCTTATGCTACTTAAACACAATGTATGTCTTTAAATCAGCTGCATATTTTGCTTGACAGCAAGAACATATGAATGATATTGTACAGTATTGAAAAGGTATTACAATATTTACTTTATGACAACTACAACTCAAGGATTTGTTTCTTCCTCTCTATCTGAGCTTATTTGCGGTTTTATCCAGGGATGTGAGTCCAGTCCAACAATCTACTCACAGTCTATTAACCGGCCTGCCATTAAAATCAATATTAACACAATGTTCACATTATTAGCCAGCTGTGGCTCCACAGTGCCTGAATTCAATCTCTAAATGTTGGGCCCCAGGTCCCTCAGGCCTTGGATACAAATACACACTTAAATTCTACTTAAACATTAACAGTTTCACCTCTGTGAAAGCCCAATATAGTTGAATGTGTCCACAGTGGGACAACAATATATTTGTAAATGTTAAAAATGAGCAAAGAATTTTGCTTAACAACACTGACTTCCAGTGTGGTCTATAAAACAGTGGCCAGCCAAAAAAAAGACACTTTGGAGCTAAGCATAGTAATGCACAACGAGTGGGTTGTAATGAACAACCAAATCATACAAGAGACAGGTTTGAATTTAATAAATCACAAACAAAACGGTACCAAAAATAATACTAATAAAAACTAATAACACATATGCTGCAAATTATTTATATAAGTAGTTTAATAGATGGGATTGGTAATATCTGCGGGTTAACGCAATCTACTAAGAACAGCGCAAGTTAGTTCAGGGTCACAAATAAGCAGAGCTGATGATTTGCGTGTGATCTACTAACGCTTAATGCCCTTGAGTTCAGCACCACCCACGGACATACCCGCCAATAGTACACTGAAAAAAACTACAGGACAAAAATATGAAGGTTTACAAGAAGTTTTAAAACACCTGGTATTGTGTGACTTCTAGTGACTCCTCTTTTATTTTCACCCTCAAATAAAAATAACATTGCTTGGCAAACAATAATAATAATAATAATAATAATAATAATAATGTCCCTCTGACATTCCAAATAAACTGTTACATGTGGAAAAAAACTCTGGCTTGTATCACATGCTCTCTGATCTCTGCCAAGCCTTCTATCAACTACAATAATGCTGCCCATTGAAGCGCAAAATGATTTAAGACATCTTTTTTGGTGTTAAATATCAATATAACAAGTTGCTAGCATTGGCAAAACGGGTTGCGTGAATCATTTAAATAATCTACCCCCATAAATTATGTGTCTGAAAGGGAGACCCTAGAAATGCAAATGCAAGACCACACTTTTTTAGGGCTAATTATCCACTGCGCAGATTTAGGAAATCCTGACAGTAGTTTTTTGACGGCAGAATAATGGTTGGGCTGGTGCAAGTTTTAAGTAAATCTGGCTCTTTATTTACAAATGATTAAATCAAAATAGTGTGTTTGTGACATTTGAATGCTTTGTCTTATCTTGGAACCAAAAGTTATTGGGTTTTCCTCGCAGAAGGTCTGCATTCGTTAAAAATGGGCAAAAAATATTTTGAATCAATATTTAAATATTTAAACAAGCAGCCGGTTGTTACCGCAAAATAAGCCCTTTAGTGTGATCTTTACCTTAACATTTTTCTATTTATTATAATAATAATAATATTATATGTCTTTCTCAGTGATCTATAGTGTAGCAATTTACATTATGAGGTAGTTAAGGTTGTAGTTGAACCAGTTTTACAGAACAGGTTTCAAATGGTTCAAATTATTATTTTTTTATATTATTATTTATATTATTGTTATTAAACAATGGCTGCATTCGAAAGCTTAGGCAGCTGACTTGTTGCCTTGCTGCCTCACAAGGCAATGACTTTGGCAGCATGAAAAGAGCGCTGGGAAACGCATTCGGACAGTTTGAAATAAACAGACAGCTCGTATATAATAACTAATCGCATATATGAAAACTACAATACTTATTTCTTGCTAGAAATGCAATCAAAAGGCGTACAAAGTAAATTAGTTTAAACTAAATTTGTGCTCCAACCGCTTTCTTGGCCACAATCAAACAGGCTCAACCAATCACATTCCCCACTCATCTCCTCAAACAGAATTGTGGGAAAAGAAGATGAAGGTATCACAGAAGTCAGGAAGTAAACATTGACATGCCTGTATCCCTTCATGCCTGGGAGGTAGCATATGAGCTTTCATGTACATACATACTGTATAGCAATAATTCAGTGCTACGAAGTTATGTTGTACTCTCTTCAGTCTGTATAAATAAAATGAAAACAAGGCAATTGCTTCTTTCAGCTCATGCCAAGATTAAACTGTTTTCAGTTTGATCTGTGTTAAAACAACACTGCAGGAGCTCAAGCAGAAGAGTAAACACACCGGAGTGCAACATGTCATTTGTAACATCTCTCTTTATCACTTTAAATCTTCCAGATCACACCACAAGCCAAAAACAAATTGTATAAAAAAACTAGACACCACAGATTAAAATGTTTTTATGACTCTATCAATAACTCATAATTAGTTTTTTGTCTCAGAGGAACTAGCTCACCCCAAATGCCTGAATAGATTTAATGAAATGTCTTCATTAGATTACTGCACTTAATGACCACTGAGACTTCTGAGTTTCGAGTTTTCATTTAATATGTACAAGACTTTCATGCTCTACATTCAGCTATGTGTGCTATGCGTAAAATTATTTTGTAACCCGTTAAATCCTTGAATACCCAAAAATACACTAATGTAATGTCTTAATATGCTGCAAAATTAAAGTCACATTTTACCTTAATATGCTGCATCCCAAACAGCTGCTGCAGCAGAGATGTGCAGTCTACAGTGACGCCCTGTGGTTTCTTCCCACATATGAGCTCTTAACAGGCGGCGAAGCAGAAGCGAGCAGTCCTTCACAGAACTGCATACTCCAGAGAGATCAAACAGATGCTCAGTTCACTTCAACTCTCCATAAAGATGTGTCAGTTTAAGCACAGTCACTGAAGACGCAGAGATCACAGATTTCATAAATGAATGAAATTTATATGACATTTCTTAAATTTAATCTAGATGATAGACAATTAGGTACACTCTAAAAAAACAAACGGTGCTATATAGCACCAAAACAATTGCTTTGGATCGTAACGATAGAAGAACCATTTTAGTGCCATATAGCACCGGTGAAGCACCAGTGAAGCACCAGTGAAGCACCAGTGAAGCACCAGTGAAGCACCAGTGTAGAACCATATAGGGGCCATATAGCACCACATATGGTTCTACATAGCACTATATGGTTCTACACAGGTGCTTCACTGGTGCTTCACTGGTGCTTCACTGGTTCTTCACCGGTGCTATATGGCACTAAAAATGGTTCTTCTATCGTTACGATCCAAAGCAACTGTTTTGGTGCTATATAGCACCGTTTGTTTTTTAGAGTGTAAGATGCAATACTAAGACTAAATTAGCACTTTGGTCTTTTGTTTAAAAAGGAAAATGTTGTTGGAAACAGACAAGTTTCACTGTGTTTGAGTGCACTATTACAGCTATTATCACTCTAAAAAACAAACGGTGCTATATAGCACCAAAACAGTTGCTTTGGATCGTAACGATAGAAGAACCATTTTTAGTGACATATAGCACCGGTGAAGAACCAGTGAAGCACCAGTGAAGCACCTGTGTAGAACCATATAGTGCTATGTAGAACCATATGTGGTGCTATATGGCCCCTATATGGTTCTACACTGGTGCTTCACAGGTGCTTCACTGGTGCTTCACTGGTGCTTCACTGGTTCTTCACCGGTGCTATATGGCACTAAAATGGTTCTTCTATCGTTACGATCCAAAGCAATTGTTTTGGTGCTATATAGCACCGTTTGTTTTTTTAGAGTGCCCCCTTCTGGTATCAGCTCTCTAATGCTGTCTGACTGTCCATTCTGTTCATCCATAAATCACAGCTTACAGGAGAGAAGTCTTTAGAAGGGAAAGGCAATAACGGTGATTAAGTTCAGGTGTTCACTACCAATCAAGGCAGATCGCGGGGACACAAATATGTTTTATTATCTCAACCCATGTGAGAAATTCAGAGCAGAGCAGCAGGCCAGGTAGAAATATCAGGAAACAGATCAGTGAGCTATAGACATTATCCTGAAACACTCCAGCAGTTTCTGCTTTTTGCCATTCATCTTTATCAGTAATTGGCCGAAAGAGAAAGTCGAGGGAGAAAGTCGTTGACTTTTTGTCTCTCTGGTGACAGTCGGGTTGGAAGAAGTAAACTTAGGAAATGGCAGTAAGACCGAAAATTGCAGAGGAATAATTATGCAGAAAGAAGACAGTTCAGTGTCTTTAAACTATTAAACCGCATTGTCAGGAACTGCAGCAGTTTGTTTTGCAGAAAACAGACAATGTGCATTTTTGGGCATAATTAGTTTCTTTTATTTGGGCACTTCCTGAAAATCACCGTGATACACAATTCATAAGTCCTTTTCAAACGGTAGTTGCTTATCATGAGTAAGTATGGTATTTAAGGCTAGTCAGTGGATTTATGCTTTGTGAAAAACCTCTCTCGAAAAGAAATCCATGATGATATTTATTATCGGTAAAGATAAGTTTTGTTTTGCTTTGCATTTTTATTTGGGAGGTTTTGCTGTCGCTGGAGGAAGCCAGTGCTGTCCACCGACCGGAGTAACATTAAATAAGTATTGGACGCGTTAAAAAAAATATGCCATTTAATTAATATGACAGATGCACATCTGCGTCTAAAATAAAACAGACAGGAGATGAAGTGATTGACATTTGGACTTCATTACATTTACATGTTTACATTAGGCATTAAGCAGACGCTTTCATATAGAGATTTAAAAATGTGAGGAAGAAGTGTGAAGATTTGTCATTACATGCATCTTTATGTTTAGAAAAAAGGCAATAAAAATATAATAATAATAATAATAATAATAATAATAATAATAATAATAATAAGATCATGTATAATATATAATACAGAAAACATTATAATATAAAATATAATCATGTAAATTATATATATTAACATCATTATAAACGTATAGCCTAGTATTTGATAACAGTGTACGTGATTGTGTCCGGGTGGTTTTAGGTTTTCTTGAATTTTTGCATACATTAAGAAATTTTGATAAACGTTTGTTGAATAACAATTTGTTTGGGAAAACATCCATATGCACATCTCACGCACAAATTTGTGCGTATGCATGCTTAGTGAATGAGACCCACTATCATTTAAATAAATCAGCTAATCATTTTTGACCACGGAAAAACATGTTAGCTAACTGTTGCACTTTACAATTTGCATCAGAGATGCTGTTTTCTTTGCATGCATTTTAAAATTTTTTAGAGAATTTTTTTTCTTACCATTTAAAACCATTTTTTAATACCATTACGGTGAGCGAGAGCTAGTGTTGTAGTCAAGACCACCTAAACCCACCTAAAGTCATCCAAGTCATGACCAAGACCAAGACAGGCCGAGACCAAGTTAAGACCAAGACCAAGTCAAGACCAAGACCATTTCAAGTCACTGCATTAAAACACTTAAGATAAAATGTGGAATATGCATTATGATTAGGCACTTCTTGTCTGTGTGTGCTTGCGTGTGTGTGTGTGTGCTTGCGTGTGTGTGTGTGCTTGCGTGTGTGTGTGTGTGCTTGCGTGTGTGTGTGTGTGCTTGCGTGTGTGTGTGTGTGTGCTTGCGTGTGTGTGTGTGTGTGCTTGCGTGTGTGTGTGTGTGTGCTTGCGTGTGTGTGTGTGTGCTTGCGTGTGTGTGTGCTTGCGTGTGTGTGTGCTTGCGTGTGTGTGTGCTTGCGTGTGTGTGTGTGTGGTGTGTTTGCTTTAAACTGCATAAAAATGAACAATAAAAAATAAATGTGTGATATGCCATCAGTTGTGGTCTTGAAAACAGTTTTCTCACCTCACCATTTTTTATACAGACGTATTTATAAGAAACAAATACTGTCCGAATTTAAATCTCCATGTAATCCAGCACTAAAATAAAGATGAAAAAGCAGGACATTGTTTATGCAACTAGAAATGTTTTTTTGTATTCCACAAACACAGTATAAGCATCTTTCTTTCATTCTGGCAACATTCACAGTTGTTGTTAGTTCCTTGCTGTGTGATTGCTATAGGGCACTGCTCTCACACACATCATTAGCACTCAGTGGGTAACAACTGACACCCAACACAGTATTTAGTCTAACCTTACTGTTGACCTTTGGCTAAACGTCAGTGCTTATAATAGAGAAAATACAACACAACAACAGCAGCATATAATATGGTTTATTTATTTACTGTAGGAGAGACTGTCATTGTTTTAAGAAACCACCGTCCTACATCCTACAGAATGTCAAAAGAGCCATTGGCCATGTAACCTACACAGTGTGAGTGTCAACAGCCATTAAGTGTAAAAGATTATGCTTCTCAACAAAAGTGCTGATCTCAAATCAGTACCACCACTACAGAGCCTCTCAAAGCACAATACTTCAGTAGAGACAAACACTTGACTATAAGAGAGTTGATCTGTAATGTCATCCTCACAGCTGTCGGATGTGGTTTTGGGACTTTTGTGGATGCCGAACAAAATCTTGCATACGGGTGGCTATGCTAATATTTTATGTAATTGTGTAACGGAGTGACTTTCTATAGTGGAACTAAAAAAAGGGCGAAATTAGTTCCGCCCGGACTATGGTCCCTGAAACACCCGTCACTTCCGGGAACTCCGGGCAACCTAAATTTGGGTTTTATTGACAAAAGGTGTACAGATGAGTGTGGCGATTGATGATTGGAGAGTTCAATGAAGAGGAGGCACATAAATAGGGCATTGGAGAAACCGGAAGAGCGGTCGGGGGTTTCGGGCGAACTTGTTTCCCCCAAAGGCGGACAGAATGCAAGCCTTTGAAGGAGTCGGAAGGCCCTGTTGATCCGGCGATCGCACGGAAGCGAGCGGAGAGAGTACGGGGGCTGAAAGAGACAAGAAGAAAGTGAAGTTTATTCCAGCAGATGCTGCGGGTGAGACGGAGTTGTTGGGGCTATTGGAGAAACGGATGTGTGTGGATTGGGGCGAAGAGAAGTTGAGGAATTGGCGTGACAGATAACGGATTAAGTATAAACCACTACCTTGAGTGAAGTGTTATGTTGATCTGTGTTACTTGGAAGAGATTGTAAGCAATGAAGACTTCCTAGAAGTACAGTGAAGGAGGCCGACACGAGGAGTGTGTACCGTGGGCTGTGTGCATTTTAGGTATCTGTAAGGAAGAGGAGAGAATTTCATGTCAACGAAATTGTAAGTAAACTAAATTGTCATCGTGTCAGTGCTCACTCTGCAAGTGTGGAAATATCAGTGTGCCTTTTTTTGAGTTATGCTTAGTGTGTCAGCGGCCCCACCGTGGAAAGGACTGGTGGGCGAGACGAAACCAGCGAAGGAGGGAGCACGTTGCATTGTTGTGGCTGTGACGTTTTCATCTGGCCATCCAAGGCATCGGTGCCTCAATTCGCTTTTCCCCCACCTAGTGGTGGCGAGGCAACAGTAACAAGTAAGGAACGGAGTGTGAATATTGTGGGGACACCAATGGAGGAAAGTATTGGCTGCTGTATGGAAAACTAGCTGTGTTGTCTTTGTGTATGATTACCTGTCTGTGGAGTGATTTCAGAGGCCCGCCCCTGTCTAGATCTCTGGCTAATGTCTGTCGTCCACCTTTTCGAGGGTCTGTGAGTTGTCTCCATTCCTAGTCATACTTCTGTATACTCACCTGTATGCCCAAAGACAAGACCCAGTGTGCCCTTCTGTATACTCACCTGTACGCCCAAAGCTAAGAGCCAGTGTATTACCCCTGTATACTTACCTGTATGCCCAAAGACAAGACCCAGTGTGCCCTTCTGTATACTCAACTGTAAGCCCCAAAGCTAAGAGCCAGCATATTACCCCTGTATTCTCACCTGTCTGCCCCAAGGTCAAGATCCATTGTGCCCTTTTGTATATTCACCTGTATGCCCAAAGTTAAGAGCCAGCGTATTACCCCTGTATACTTAACTGTCTGCTCAAAGACAAGACCCAGTTGCCCTTCTGTATACTTACCTGTACGCCCAAAGCCAAGAGCCAGCGTATTGCCCTTGTATACTCACCCGTATGCCCAACGTAAAGCTCCAGTTGCCCTTCTGTATACTTACATGTACGCCTAAAGCTAAAAGCCAGCGTATTACTCCTGCATACTCACCTGTATGCCTAAGTGAAGACCCAGTGGCCCTTCTGTATACTCACCGTCCGCCCAAAGCTAAAAGCCAGCGTATTACTCCTGTGTACTTACCTGTATGCCCAAGTGAAGACCCAGTTGCCCTTCTGTATACTCACCGTACGCCCAAAAACTAAGAGCCAGCAGATTACCCCTGTATACCCGCCTATCTGGCCAACGTAAAGACCCAGTGCACCCTTCTGAATACTTACCTGAACGTTCAAAGTCAGGAGTTAGCGTAGCACCCTTGAAGACCCATTGTGTCCGCCTGTATTTTTACCTGTTTGCTGGAAACCAAGAGCCAGTGTTTGACCTCTGTATACTCACCAGAGCGTCCAAAGTAGAGGAGCGGATTTGCCGTCCTGTATACTCACCTGAACGACCCAAGTCAAGATCCCGTGCAATCGTTTTGCACCCTCACCTGTAAACATTCTAGGGGTTCCAGTGTCGAGCCCAGGAACTCCGCGCTAACAGCATCAGGTACTTACCTCGCAAATTCTTCAGTGTTACTCACCATCTTCGTCCTTTACGTCCAGGAAAGGGAAAGGCTCTATTGGCAGTCCTCCTGCAAAATAGAACAAAGGCAACGCTGTGAATAATCTGGTTGACGTCGCATGAAGGGAAAATAGGAGGAGTTGGAAGACCTACCTGAGAGTCCCCGCGACGGAGTCAGAGCGACTCAGGATTTCCACTCTCTGGCCCGAGAGTTTGATTTTAGTTTCCCTTTCCCCCTCTCCACTTAACCTTTTTAAATAATTTAATAAAGATTGTTTTAATTTACTTACTCTCTCGTGTGTATGGTCATTGGGGTGTTCTTGGGACCTCCTGGAGGTGGAAACTAGGGAGGGGCGAGACTCACGACATCATGGTACGCTCCGACCTGTGACAATTGGGTAAACGCCAAAATCAAGAATAGCATCTGACAAGTTGATCCACATCGCCTCGCAGCACAAAGTATGACAAACAAAGTGAGGTATACAAAGTGATGGAATATAAAGACAGATAGAAAGTGCTGTAATTGTCAGATAGGGAAGCCCACACTAGAAATATGACCTTTGTAATGACCTCTTCCCAGTGTAGTGAAAGCACATGGAGGAGCATGTGGGCAGCAGCATCGCCCAGCAGGGAGGAACTGAGAAAGCTACCTTGCTCAAGTTAGCTAATATTGCTATTCATCCATCCACAACGGATGAATTAGTATGCATCAGATACAGTGTGCAAGTGTGTGACGAAAAAAACACATACAAAAAGTGTAATAACAATTTAAGTTTACATTTTGTTTAGTAGTTTTAAAGCCCCATTTTGTTTGTTTGTTTGTTTATTGTTTGTTTGAAAGCAGAGGGTCTGTTCTTTCATTTGCTATGTTTGTATGCTTATATATTTTTTGAAGAAAATTTTCCTGGAAGGCATATTGTGAAACTTTTGTGAAAATCACAAAAAAATGCTGGCAGGCAACTTTAAAAAAAAAAGGCTAGCAGGGAATGAGTTAAAGGATTACTTTCCTTTCTTTAACAAATCCTGATAATTTACTCACCCCCATGTCATCCAAAATGTTGATGTATTTCTTTGTTCAGTCAAGATGAAATTAAGTTTAATTACCGCGCCATTGTTTACAAGTTTGGAGAAAGAATCTTTCCGAAGTTGTTGTACGTGGATTGATACTAAAATCAATCAGTTTATTGTTTAATAGTTTATCAGTTTATTGTTGTCAGTTTATTGTTTAAAATGGTCTGCAAATGGGCGTTTTACATGTGTAACACGTGACCTTTCGACGTCATTACGTGAGGTTGCGGTGGCGCCTCACACAGCTGGTGCAAGAGGAGAAGTTGCGGTTAAAATTGCATATTTGTTTTTCCTGACAAAAATGACGATCATTTTGCTGTCGGACACCGTTTTCTACCGGCTGGCTATTGAAACCGATGTCTCGCACAAAGAAGGGAAATACGTCACACCACCCCGCATTGGAAAATAAGGTGGATAATCTCAGATGTGTCACAAATGTTTTATTTAACCTGCAAATGAAGTGTGTTTTTTCTTTAAAAAACCCAGTGCTAATCTTCCCAATTTACACTTTTACAAAGTTGCCACCAAACGCTAAGGTGTTCAGTAGTTGCCAAGGTGTTGCATTCCAGTTGTGAGTGTTTATTGGATCCTGCATGGTTGCTTGGAACCTATGGATTTCTTAAATTTATTATCATCCAATAAGTCTTAAGACTCCACTGAAATGGAATTAACAGGTTAATGTAATGTGGCACAATAAGAAATGTTGTTTGGCGAATGGTTTAGTTTAGGCTTTCGCGCATAATTAAAAGGATGACTTTGTTTATGTAACATGAAAATCAACATTAGTACATTTTTCTTCACCGTTCTTAATAGTAAAAATATTCAAAAGCTCCAAACTGGACAAATCAGCCAAAAAACGATTAATTTGTAATATGTTATGCACAGGAACAAACAAGATATCTGAAAACAAAGACTTGTTTAGTTGTGTAATGCAGTAGGAATGTGTAAATTGAACAAATACTTAAAGCAAAATAAGCCAGAGTGTTTTTTCCTAGCATAACAGCCTACCAAATAAATCCAAGACAAAAACATGTATGATCTGACAGACAGTAAGGGTAAGAATCTTGTTAGTTTTAATGATGACAAGAGCTCTCAAATGACTCAACACAAGAACTCCTAACAACAGAAATTAAAACATCTCAGTGTCAGAGAATGAATATTTGCTGAAGCTCCCGAGACAAACGCTAAGTACAGAGACAGATGAGAGCTGTTGTCAGATTGAGACAGAAGGTTGTTTTTAGTGCACGTATCCCAGAATTCCCTGGAGTAAAGTGATATCTGGAGAGCTCTATTAAGGTTGGAAAGAAACAGGAAAACGCAAACAACACTTACATAAAAGATGCCAGACACATGCAGGACACTGCAAGTGTGGCATCATTTTAATTTGGGTGTTAGGTACCAGAGCTTAAACATGCTTATGTATGCTTACTGTTGAGGTCTTTGTCCACTAACAGCAGTAGAGTGGAGAAAAGCCATGTGTGCAAGGAGGATAAACTTCCACTAAAAAGCTATAACAACAAAGTTTGCAATTGTTTACTTTATGCAATAGGTACTTCCTGGGCTATGAGATTGGTGTTCGAAAAAAAGCATTTCAGAAATAATTTAAATTAGTAGAAATATCTTTTTTTTATAGATTTCAAATAGCAAAGAACTAAATCCAACCTTGGATATTTTAAGTTATATCAAACCTGTACAATACCTGCAACTTTGTCAAAACATTAACTGCTCCAGTGCATCTGCTGCCTCCACTTAAAAGTACAATTTATATTAGGTGTTCCTAATAAGTGCGTTGCACAGGAAAATAAAGGTAGGTTGTGTAAGGCAGTGGTTCTCAAACTTTTTCCGCGTGCGGCCCCCCTTGTGTAGGGAGCATTCCTTCGCCGCCCCCCCCCCCAAAAAAAATTTATGACAAAAAACAGTTCTAAAATATAGCATTTTAATTAAACAAAAAATATTAAATTATAAAATAGTGCTGTTGGTTAGTAGCCTTGTTTTTTTAGGTTTAACTACACAGAATGCATGATAAATTAATGTATTTTATAAAATGTCATAAAACTAGGGCCCCCCCGGCACCATCTCGCAGCCCCCAGTTTGAGAACCACTGGTTCCTGGCTTTTATAGACAGACTGAAAACAGCCCTTTAAAATCGCCTCATGAACACGTAACCAATCACCTCATCACAGTTGAATGAGTGGATCAGTAGTCTGAGCCATAGATATTACAGTACAGTACATATGGATGCCGCATAGATGACTCTGAAACGATTGCAGCACAGCTGCTCCAGCTCTAATTCTGTGATGCGAGCACGCACTGCTCACACATGGTGTAAATACACTAACCTAACATCAGCGCTTAAAATATAAGTGCGGCAAACGTGCAGCTCACGTATGCATTGTGAAACCGGACTTAGCAGCCGTGTCTGTAAACTGCCAAATGTAGCATCTATGTACATACATACAAGCTAAACATTATTCAACTCTTGGTGACCAGCAAAAACCAAGTGCCCACTTGCAATAAACGCTCACGTCTCATCATTGTGCTGTCTTTATAAAATATGCAGTGCTCCTATTGCAAGCAATTGAAAAAAATATGCTGCCTCAGGTAAAAACGCTTTGGTGGACACACGGCCTAAATGTGCATCAGCACGAGCACGTCAGGCCTCTCATAGATGATGAATGGAGCTCCAGTGACTAACCTCAGTGACAGTGTTACTTTCTCAGACAAATGAATCTGATCTACAGCACAAACTGAGACTGAATTAATGTGTTTATGACTTGAACTGATTGGTCAATGCAATACTGCGATCAAACAAAAATAAGTTAAACTTCTTCAGCTAATAAACTGCTAATATATTGAAAAGAACTACATATATAAACACGTTTAAAAGAAAAAGGCATTCACTTTGGAGTACTAAATTTCTATCAATGGTAAAAGCCTATGGTTTTGCTTTAGCTTTAGCCCTTAACACTATGAATGACTGGCACACTGACATTTTATAGAATTTGCATGGCACTCAGTTTACTTCAAATAATACCACAGTATTATGGTACACTAAGGAAACAAACATGGTGGGCTGAATCAGTAACAGCAGTGCATTGTAAAAAAAAGAAAAGAAAAGAGGCTGACCGATGAAACGGTGTAAGGTTTGTGACATCTTTAATATCAAAACACTGCACACTCATCCACCCAACAGACTGAAACATACTGGGGCTTTTATCATGCTTTAAAAACACACACAGCTGTGAAAAAACACACTAAAGGTCACAGTGTTTTACTTCAATACAGCCACACTGCTGGTGCCAAACCTTTGATAACAGAGAACACAGCTGAATAACTCACCACGAACATTTACCAGAAAATCTGAAAACATTATAAAACTGCTAGAAACATCTATTGTTTCACACATCTAAACATTTTCAAAACACTATTCATTTCTTTGTTCTGTTGATCACAAAGAAATTTTGAGGAATGTTTGTAACCAAACCGATCACAAGCCCTATTGACATCAACAGAAGGAAAAAGAATACTATGGAAGTAAATATCAGTGGACATTTTTTTACAGTACTTTTTTAATTAACTTACATATTCCAGAGTTTAGGGCAAATTTTTTAGGGTGAACCAACAAATCTTTTTTTACAGTGTTATGTGCCCTATTTTTAACCTCTAGTAAAACACCATTTATTTTAATGACTGTCACATTTACCATTTGAAAACTCATAGTGATGGTAAATTTGCTTTTAAAATGTCCCTCACCTGACATTGATGATTACTATAATAAATTCTATAAGTGATTGCTATTATCCTTGGGATTTTTTTTTTATCAAGGACCCAACCCAGATAGACAGATCAGTGATTCAGATATTAGCCCCCTAACTACCATACATTTACCAGAATAAGTTTACCAGTAAATAAAAAATGTGCTGCTTACACACGCAGTGCCGTTGCATCTTTTTACCAGTAAGACATCATTCACACATCAGTACTAAAATAATGGTAAACTTGGTGAGAAAGCGGAAGTTACCTTGTGCCGCGCTGCGAGCTCTGTTTTATCTGTAAACAAAGGCGGGTCTGTATTTCGTTGTTTTCACATCTGAAGCAAACGCTGACAGTCGCAAAATTGCTTGTGACCAAACAACTTTGCATTAGGCGACGTCAAACAGAACCTATGCCTTAAACAACAGTTTGCACATTGGGCTTCACTAAGGACGGGTTAAGAGTGTGCTAAGGTCATCTGAAAACAATAATTAATGATTGAAAAGAAAACAAATCAATGATTGAAATCAAACGTCATAAAGTCGGTGCAACAGACAAATCAAGCATAAAAGTATCACTAATAAGTAGGGGCAAAATTCCGTCTACGTCATATTTTTGCGTCGACGCTTCGCAAAACATTAAATTTAAGGCTCCCCCCCAAAAAAATGAATAATCACATTCGTCTAATCTTTCGTAAAGATCTGCTAGCTGCCTGTCCCATAAGCAGGCTGTCAAATAACCGCGTCTCTTTAGGCAGCCTGGGCTCTGAGGATCTGCACTTTCACCAACCACTCAAAACCAAAATAAAATTTTCCAACCAATCTCTGACCAGGGATGGCTGTTGTTAGGTAGAAAAGCCAGTGCCAACCCTTATAACAGTCACACCATGTCGGTGATTGGAATGTCTTTAAAATAATGTAAGTGAAGTCGTACATTGCTAATACTACATGATTTCATCGTATGGCTGGAAGTGTGTATAGTAATTTTCTTGTGGACTGAATAAAGTCTACGATTGGCATTTCTTTTTACGACAAAACCCAGCACCGTGTTTTAATTCTTGACGTGATTTTTATAGGCTTCTGTATGATTATTAACTGGACTGGATTGCACATTGAACTTGAAAGCACGACGCGCATATCCGATAACGCACGTGCACAGGCAGAGCTTAAACTACTTCATGTTTGCGTCCTTTTGGCTTAAACGGACAAATGCTCATATGTCAAAATAGCTGTCTTTGTGATTTTCATTTTAAACATGTGGTTACTGTACCTCTTAAACGAATAAACATTGTATTGCATACAGTGTTTTGAAAAGTATAATACATATCCAAATATTTCTGTGAGACATGATAACAGTATAGAGGATAGCAGCGAAGTGACTGCTCTCTAGCTACCTGGTGGGTGGAGACCTGGATAGTGGGCGGAAAAAAATTCAAACGGAATGTGACGACAAGGCTAGTTACGTCACAACGGAGCTGATTTTGAAACCGTGCAATCTGAGACTAAAGGCAGAGGACATTCAAAAACCTGTATCTCACTCAAAACAGCATGTATGGATTTTGTTCCAAGTTTGTATGAGTTTGGAAGCACCAGACACAAAAGAACACCCAGAAAAAGTGCGTTTTTCATAATATGGGCACTTTATAAAAGATAAACCGGGGTTAAGTGAGGTGTGAAAAGTCCTAAAAAATGACTGCAGACATATCACAAAATGCACCTTGTAAAGTAGGACTTCCCTAAAGGAGAACATAAATGGCTTTTTCCATCATGCATGGGGTAAAAAATAAATCTAAATGTCATATATGCATTGTTGTTGTTGGCTGCACATGAACTCTGGTCAAAAATATTATGGATTTAGGCAAACAGGATTTGTGTCTGCGAAAGAGAATGAATGAGAGGAAGAGAGAAACTCTTGTTTGTAGCCCTTTCGCTCTCATTAGTCAGTCACAGTAGACGCAGCTCTGATTAAGTTGCTTTAATTGGTCTCGGTTTAAGATTCAGTGGGTGACCAATGAGCCACTGTGAAGAATGAGGCGTGTCACAGTTTGTGTCTCCGTTTCTCAAACTGAGAGAAATCTTTATGTCATTAAAGACTCAACAGTCTTGAATAAAAAGAGCAGAGATTTTAAACTAAGGAAATAACAAAGCAAATGGCTTCAAATCTGTCGAAGTGCAAAAACATTACGTACCAGAGAGGAAACATCTGGATATAGCAATATTCAATTCTTAAAGTTGTCCTAAATAAATCACCCACAGTAATGTAAAACCCTTAATTAAAATTAAGCACCTAGCCATCCATTCTGCATTTACAAAAATTCGTCGTCCAGTAGAGCTCAGTAAATTCAAGCGTGATATTGTGATAGGAAGCCACCCTTGCAAGTTCATGAAATTTTATTTCTAAAACAGCGGACTTTTAGTATGAGAAATGTTTAGGAACAGCAGCAACTTTACAAAGTTACAGAATGGGTCACTTACTCACCATGCGCCTCAGCATTCAAAGTCGCCCAAAACACTACAAAGCTGAAAATGTTCAAACTTCCACTGCCATTAATGTCAGCACAAAAACTGTCCCTGTTTGGAGACCTGAAGGGGTGAAACTGCTGCCACACTCAACACACACTCTTACATAACAGCAGCAAAAATTACATCCACATCGCTTCTCACGAGGCCTAACTTCTAGAGGTCTACACGGAAGACCCGAGACCCGAAGACCCGGGACCCGACCCGGGACCCGGACGGGTTCGGGTCTATATTTTAAATGATCAGCCGGGTCCGGGTCGGGTCTCAATCTATTACTTCGGGTCCCGGGTCTGTTTAACATTGTGGGTAATACCCGAGGTCAATCGGACTCGGAGAACACACTCACATTTAAATAAAATATTTCAAAATCAGCAACAAAAACTTAGATGAACTGTCGCATACATTTTTTCTATGACGCTAAAATTGCGTTAAAAAGTTTATATTTGGTTGCTCCAACCAGGCAGCTAACGCGCATGTGCTCTTTTAATGTGTCTCTGGCTACCAGTCAGGAGCTTCTGCAGTGAGACGCAATGACTTTACCTTTGACAATTGGCTCTTTTATTTAGAAGGCGGGACCTATTCCACCGTACCGCGCATTTTGCACTGACTTCTCTAATTTTTATAATAATATTATAAATTGATCGTCTTGCTGTTATATCTAAAGTTTTCGTGACTCAAAGAGCACAGAGATGATAGCAAAGAAGCAAAGCTAACGAAAGCAGCCTGAACGAGCAATCGTTATTATAATCAAAATGGGCAAACATTATTAAGCAAGTTGACCCGATGTAAAACTGCGTTATTAATCACAATGACTGTAAAGTGGACTTTAAAAGCTGGAATAAGCATTAAACATTTCAATCGTCAAGAGAGGAATAACATGGATGGAACTTTCTTGGAAATAAGGATTGTTCATCACACAGACAGGTACAAGGAGGGAGAAGACTGACTTCTATGGGTAAGACAAAAAGTTTAATTTTCGCTACTTGTTTATTGACTTATTAATAACATTTAGCTAAGAATATTTGCCGGTCGGGTCTGTGTCTTCCCGGACGGGTTCGGGTCCAGATTTTAAATAATAGACGGGTCTTCGTCGGATCCGGGTCCAGCTTTTAAATAATAGACGGGTCCGGGTCGGTTCCGGGTCCAGCTTTCAAAACAACAGACGGGTCCGGGTCGGTTCAGTGTAGCACATTTGCGGGTCTGATCGGGTTCGGGTAGTAATTTTTGGACCCATGTAGACCTCTACTAACTTCACATTCAAACCATCTTACCCATGAATTAAACAGGCACAAACAATATTGCATTTACACATACCAAAAGTATATTCAGTTCATAGTTTAAAAATGAACAGTTTCTCTGCACAAACTGTGTCCATGATGTGACATTTGAACAGTTAGCCGTGCATCTTTTTTTTAGTGGACAGTTAAGCTCAAAGGGAAATGAAGGTGATGAAAATCACTGGTGGCCTTCATTAAAGGGTTCAACCTGTTAGTAAAATATTCAGTAAAACAATCAATAAAACATCCATAAAAAAAAACTCATTAGGAGCACAGCAGATTGTTCAGTGGTTTACAAAATATATCTCAACGCTGATCTGACAGATCACATGATATAAAGCAGTCTGTCAGAGAGTTATCGATCATCCTGTAACCTTCACAGCATGACCAGTCATTAGACCTGAATCTATTAGGCGAGTATGTTATAGCTACACAGATGCTAACAACAGCATTGTTATACGTTGTATATGTACATACATATACACACACACACACACACACACACACACACACACACACACACACACACACACACACGCATACACACATACAAACACACACGCATACACACACACGCATAAACATGCACACGCACACACACGCGCACACACACACGGAATATTTAACTCTCAAGTAAGGATGTTAACAATGAATCAATCTTTAATTAATTGTCGATAAGGATTAAATCGATAAAACTTAACGATGGTCGAAAAAGCGACGTCATGTTGCGTGTGTGGCACCTGTGCAAAACACATACAGCCGGAGAAAAAAAAATGAAGCAAGCATGCAGAAGTTAAACTAGGCATGACCACAACGATGCTCGATGCCAAGCAAACACCTATTTAACGTCATGTGAGACAAGGCTGGCTGCCAACCCAACGAAATTGCATCAGCAATGGATCTGATCGGGTCCGATACAGAAAATGCAAATACGGTTAGCATACTGAAAGCAAAGACCCTCTCTAGTGAAGGCTCCAAGTTTAGCATAGCAACGCTGCTATACACATGAACATATTTAATGAACAGATTAAAATGTAATCTTACATTCTGACAAGAAACTGTAAAATGTAAACTGTAATTGGGTCGCAAATCTAAATTGGAGGTGACGACGGGAAAAGTGCCCTTCGTATGCTTCTTGGATATAATTACAACAGTGTATTAATGACTCTGAAAGCAACTAAACAACTTAAAAAAACAACACCTGATGATAATAAAATCTTTATTTTGACACGGACGCACAGACTTTCATGTGACTGTTACCAAAGTGCAAATGTGAAGCAGAGTTATACACGGTGTCTATTAATATTATATTTTATTACGATATAAGTTTAAATTTATGCTTTTATTAAAACACCAACTACATTAAATCCCACTAGCATGTTATTTAGACAAAAAGGTGTTAATTCGCGTAAGGAAGTTGGCGTTTGATTGCCATTTACGCACACTTTCGTGTCATTGGCTATTTGCCACTGCAGGAAAGGCTTAATGCACTACAGTTAATGATTATTCGATTGACTGGTCATTCATTTAAACGATAATCGAATATGGAAAATTGCATAAATTGACATCCCTACTTTCATGTAATTCTGGTAGAGCTGCAGGATTTAATTGGTGATGTACAGAGCGTAGTCCCCTGATGGTGTCATGGCAGCATATGATCGAATCCACAACAACCCAATATAGGAATAAAAAGAGAACATAAGTACTTTAAAATTATTGCAATACTTTGGCTCTGTTTTTATCTTCAACCAAGAATAACTGTTGTGAGCTCTGACAATACATATTGAAAGCCATAAAAACATTACCAGGCTTTTGTGAATTTGTGCGAATTGTTTTTGGAGATCACCAGTGTCCAAGACATTAAAAATAAACTGTCACCTACAAGCACAGCATTGTGGGTCTGGAGGTAAATATCCAATAAATACCTAAAAAGTAATACACTATATAGAGAATCACATTTCTCATACACCGAACATCATCTGTTGAGACACATAATATAAGCCTCTGTAAACAAACCCAGCTACAGTATGAGATTATTAAACATTGAGTGCATTTACATGCACAGAATAAGCGGATGACTATCAAAAATCAGCTTATAGAAATCTGAGTTTACATGTGACTTGGAGATTTGTCAGGTGTCTTGCAGGCAGTGACGTCACCACCTATAGTACATAATCGACGTTAAAAAAGCTGACGGCATCTGTCTTAAGCTATAATGTTGTCTTTCTTTTCGTGTCTGGAGAACCTGTAAAAAACAGCTTTTATTTTCACCTTTTTTCTGCCACCTGCTTTAGTCGAACGGAGACTTTTATGTGTTACTTTAAGTATACTTCTTCGTATGACATTTATCTTTCACATGCAAAGACATGCGCACATGAACAAAACTACAAGAAAGCTGGTTAAAGGGATAGTTCGGCCAAAAATGATATTAAACCCATGATTTACTCATCCCCAAGCTGTCCGAGTTGCATAGGTAGCGCCGCCATCTTAGACTCCTCTGTATTCAGGAGAGAGTATTAGCATAGTGTACGCACTTTTCTTAGTGACGTATGACAAATTCGGAGGGCAGGGGCACAGAGCAGCAGCAGAGTAGCCTCCGTAGGCTGCTTAAGCTCTCATCATGAATTTTCCATAAAATTGACATAAAATTTCTCAACATACTTGAGCAACATTTGGAAAACAGAGATGTGTTTGAGGTGTTAAAGGAAATGTATTCCCACAGTAAAAATGGTTCTTTTAGCTAAAGATTGATGAACAGCAAGGTTTTCCGACTGTGTATCCATCTAGTAGAATAAATGGTCTTGCATGTTCAGCCTAACAGAGTTCCAGTCCAAAAGAAGTAGGAAAGACTTTGTTTTAGAGCCTGTCAGCAATG
Organism: Paramisgurnus dabryanus; assembly: GCF_030506205.2. Taxonomy (NCBI): domain Eukaryota; kingdom Metazoa; phylum Chordata; class Actinopteri; order Cypriniformes; family Cobitidae; genus Paramisgurnus; species Paramisgurnus dabryanus. Next base: position 13,451,248 of record NC_133337.1, read on the forward strand.
CACACTGAATGATGTGTTGTTTACCACACATGATGCTTCAGAATCGATCGGCTCTATGACTGATATAAAGATTAGGGCTGTGGAAATGCTTAAATCAAATCAATACTACTTTAAATCAACCTGTAGTTAGACAAACAGCTCAAGCTTCATTACTCAGCCATTGTGCAGATGCTTCAATCTAATGCTGCTGCTAAACTGCTTGACATAGGACTTAAATGTGGTTAACTGAACTTTAATGGAGTCTCTCTGTGAGCATCTGCCCAGCATTGATCACATTAACAAGACTCCTAATGCCAACATGTGAACAGGTGAAGTGCTCTTTAGTGAAGCCACTCGGATGAAGAGGAGAACACTTCATCTGAGTATTATACCATTGTTGTGTGTGTATGTCACTTAAATCCCTTCAGAAATACATTGTCCTAATAATCCAGAGAATTCTGTGCTGTAAGCTTCGATCATACAAGTTTGTGCAATATCTGAATAAAATGTTTGTGTTTTTCAGCAGAGTTTTGAATATTATTAAGATGTATTACATTTTAGGATTCACACGATTACATGCATACTTTTCTCCTGCTGCTCCGATCACAGATCGGCGTATACCACCTACTTCTATACGATCAAAATTTGCATCCGATCGACCTCAGTCGTATTAAGGCGTTTACATGAAGGCTTTTCAATACGATTATAAACTGATAAATTGGTTGCATGTAAACATACCTAGTGTGAATTTAAAACTAGTCACATTCAAGCTCTACATGAGGAAACACACCCATTTGCTGATATCAGTTTTCCTCTCCACCTGGTTTTATTTAAATGCATATACAAGTTATTTCAAAAGCAACACACATCATGACATACATTCTGATGAAAGATTAAGTGAACAAACTTCAACTGTACACTGAACAGCAAAGATCTCATCTTTTTGTGCAGAGGTTCGCTTGACCAACCTGTACAATTAAGTTTTAGCAAAATTTGAGCTAAATGAATTATATTGACGTAGTTGTCAGATTTAGCTTGTTATTTAAACAATTTATATTCACAAATGTCTGAAGTTGTATGCCTATTACATATACTGAAATACCTGAGGTTGAGTTTTCCCAAATTAAGGCTGGTACTGTACATGAAGGCTGTTATTTGATCTAGGTCCCAATGCCCACCCCCTACATATTTCACCCAAACCTCGATTTAGTTCAGTAAGGCTGATCTGAGGGTTTGAGGTAGCCATTTATCATAAAGATGTGTTTTTTCTTGTACCATCCTATGTTTTGGAAATCCAGGGTGCAGATTGAATTATACTAAGATGGCCGTCACAGATAAAGCCTTGATAATTCTAAGCCAACTATTTGCTGCATGGTCTGAAATGAAATGAATGCACATGTGTGGCGTAGATAAGTGCTCCACCATAAACTTCACTCCAATCTCCACAGTTCCTCTCCCACAATCTCACACCTCTCACTCCACACAGCCAAACATTAATATGATTGATGGAGGATGCTACCCACAAGTATAAATACTCTAGACAAAAGCAACTTTACAGTCAGCATGGCAGAGATGATCTGACAGCAGCTAATACTAAAGGAAAGAGATTCATGACATGTGGAGAAGGCCGAAAAAGGTCACAGTGGAAGCCAATGAGGAATAACCAAGTATTATTTGATATAACAGACAGTTTGACTTTCTATATGCTTTAGAATGTTTTAGAATCATGACCCTGAATTTTATAAAATCCTCAACTAACACCAGCTTAATTATTTTGTTACTATAACAAAAATATCATACATTTAATGTTACCATTGCCAAAGGAAATAATTTAATAAACCTTAAGTTTGGTGGATGTTGCGACATCAAACTAAAGGCTGCTGTCCATGGTGCTGAAACGCTAAATAATTTGTTTTTTATCATCTGTTCATTCATCTTCCAGCCATAAAAGCTTTAATCAGTGACCCACACGTCGCTATATCTGCAAAAGTCTACTGTCACTTTAACTGTGCATACCTCACATCTCTTTACCACACATACACGGCTTTCAGATTGTGGCTCATAAATACCAGCAGCAACCCACTCAACAATGTGACAACACCATACACAAAACAATACACTCAATTTGCAGCAGTTGGCATGGCTGATTAAACAGCACAGAGAGAAGAGAGCAGTAAATCTGTGTAGAGACTACTGAAGAAGCTGTGAGAAAAAGAGCAGAGGTGAAAAGATGTGAGATTATGTGAAAAGAATAACGATATTAGGGTTGTAAATCAGACAGTTCATTGCGGTCCGATACAATATTGATTCTCCGCACCAGCGATGGTTTTTTTTTCAGATACATTAAACGCTTTTTCAATGCGATTGCGATTTGATTCAATCTGATTCATTTATTGATATTTCTTTTTGCAGAGTTACATTTTACTTACAAATGCAACCAAAATATATAACATGAACAATTAAACTCTGAAAATGGCACATGAGGCTGTTAAACTTAAGCATTTGATCTGTCACACAACTTCAGATCTAACATTAAAACAAGTGCTGCAGTGGTCTCTTGAGAGATTTTTCTCGAAAACAAAAAAAACAAAAAACTCAAATGATCAACATGTGCATAGGAGAAAGGACGCTGTGTTTTGCATGATGCAGTGATAAATACAAGCTTGTCTACTTCTTTTGCTACATTTTCGCTGCAACAACCGCTTTGTTGCTGCATCGCATTCACTTACTGACGCTAGCAGATAAAAATAAACAGAAATGCACGTTTTGGCGTAAATGCGTAGACGGTTACATCAAGGAATGAGGACGTGGTGTGTGTCAAATAAAGGTAACGCAAATCTGTGTGTGTGGCATCGATGCATCAGATTTTTAGAAATAAATTCGATATATCGATACATATTGATGTATTGTTACACCCTTAAACAAGTGTTAAAAATGTTTTATTCACAATTAAAATGCATTTAATTTTGTGTAGTTATATAGCCTGTTTTGATGGTGCAATGGGGCAGATATGCATTTACCTTTATATGACCTTTGGATTGACAGAAAAATACAGATCGAGACAGAGATGCACTTCCTCCTTCACTGCCACAAATACAAACCTATAAGAGATCTCTTAATAAATAAACTCAGTAACTCACTGAACTTTATAGCCAATAGTGAAGTACAACAAATCAAGATAATATTAGGAGAGGCACAAACAGCAGCACTGGCTGCTAGATACGTGTGGATGTGCCACAGCCTGAGAGACAGCAGGTGAATGTGTTTGTGTGCATGTATGTGTAATGCGTGTGTGTAGTGTGTGTGTGTCTGACCTCAGTGTGTTTACCCACAGTCCACCACTATGACCATCAGCATGTATGTGTATATTAAAACATTGTGATGTCAAATGTTCAGAAATGTTCTAATGTGTTACACTGTTAATTTAAATGCATGTTATAGTGTTATATTTTCTTCTATTATACATTTGTTTTATTATATATAGTTTATATGTACACTCACCTAAAGGATTATTAGGAAAACCTGTTCAATTTCTCATTAATGCAATTATCTAATAATCAACCAATCACATGGCAGTTACTTCAATGCATTTAGGGGTGTGATCCTGGTCAAGACAATCTCCTGAACTCCAAACTGAATGTCAGAATGGGAAAGAAAGGTGATTTAAGCAATTTGAAGTGTGGCATGGTTGTTGGTGCCAGACGGGCCGGTCTGAGTATTTCACAATCTGCTCAGTTACTGGGATTTTCATGCACAACCATTTCTAGGGTTTACAAAGAATGGTGTGAAAAGGGAAAAACATCCAGTATGCGGCAGTCCTGTGGGCGAAAATGCCTTGTTGCTAGAGGTCAGAGGAGAATGGGCCGACTGATTCAAGCTGATAGAAGAGCAACTTTGACTGAAATAACCACTCGTTACAACCGAGGTATGCAGCAAAGCATTTGTGAAGCAACAACACACACAACCTTGAGGCGGATGGGCTACAAAAGCAGAAGACCCCACGGGTACCACTCATCTCCACAACAAATAGGAAAAAGAGGCAACAATTTGCACAAGCTCACCAAAATTGACAGTTGAAGACTGGAAAAATGTTGCCTGGTCTGATTAGTCTTGAATTCTGTTGAGACATTCAGATGGTAGTGGGGTAAACAGCATGGGAACATGGATCCATCATGCCTTGTTACCACAGTGCAGGCTGCTGGAGGTGGTGGTGTTATGGTGTGGGGGATGAATCCAGGTCAATAACTTTGTCAGTTGGATCGGATGCATTGATCCACAGCCTCTTATCAAGTAAACTGCTACAATGAGGACTGAAAATGCATTAAACTGACAAACGCCTTCTTACACATGAGAACAGCTGTCAAACAGAAGTTATTGTACTGTGACCTCACAAAACCCCAGTGACTGAAGAGGATCCAGCGACACAGGGCGCTGTTCACAGTTACACTGTCACAAAACAGCTTTACAGAAAGAAGCAGGATTACAGGGGAAGAGATACTGTATATATTATATATTAAATATATTCAATGTATATATGAATATATTCAAGGATGCTGAATGACCCTTTTCACGAAGAGTCTGTTCTGCTTCATTTTTTCCTCATCAATACTTGACATGATAAATAACTGAATCCGTTTCAAATAAGAGATGATGACATGACATCAGATTTGATAAATGTTTTGTGACTGGCAGACTGAATTCATGCCAGAGTTGCTTCACAGACACTCTGATCTTCTTTCACAGTAACTCAAACACGTTTCCTCATGACAGTCTGAAGATTGATCTTCTGTTCAGCAGCTTTCATCTCACAATCTTGACAAACACGCCAGATTTCCCTGGATGAAACTACACTTAGAAAATAATCAGCCAGGCAGTTTGACAACAAACAATCTATCATTTCTCAGCACCTTTGAGTTCTCGTGTATATCAGGCCTTGTTGGGATGGTGATTTTAATCCTGCGGAGTTTCACACAGGTATGACAGAATTTATCAGCGGAGTTCATGAGATTTTACACTGGAGGAAAGAGGCCCTCATCTTTCACACTGTTAAATACAGAAACTTTGAAAAGATCATATTTTCCCTGATGTATTGTGGCTCTGCCTAGACTAATAGCTTCAGTGAGCAATACAGAAGCACATATATGTATGTATTAGGGATGTGCATGTATGTAATATTTTTCAATTTCAATTTATCCATGTCTGAAAAATGAGTACTCTATTAACTGGGGGCAGGGCAATTAAAGGGGCAGTGGTGTACACGTCATATTTTCATAAAAACTCAAATAAAAAAATGAACATGCCATCTTCGTCGCGTCCGCATTCAGAATGAGAGCTTACGCAGCCTACGGAGGCTACTCTGCTGCTGCTCTGTGCCCCCACCCTCCGAATATGTCATACGTCACTTAGAAAAGTGCGTACACTACGCTAATACTCTCTCCTGAATACAGAGGAGTCTAAGATGGCGGCGCTACCGGAAGGTAGTTATTTACGTTAATGAAGTTTTAAATATGGATATTTCTACAACAACACCGCACGGATTACCCTCAGAAGACCTTTGTTTATCATCCTGGAGCCGTTTGGATTTAATTTGTGAAGGATGGACGCACTTTTTTTGGACTTGAAGGTCGTGGACTATGGTTGGACCCCGTAACATCACATTTAATCAACTGAAAGATCTAATATATTTTATAAAATATCCGAAAATTTGTTTGTCTGAAAAACGATGGACATATGCAACTCCGACAGCTTGGGGGTGAGTAAATCATGGGTTTAATATCATTTTTGGCCGAACTATCCCTTTAAGTATAGTCTACATGAACATGATGAGTTTACCATTATACAAAGTAAGTTTTTGATTAATGCCATTGTTTTTTTAATCAGTGTATACCACTAGTCAACTAAATGAATGTAACATGGCAAAGATGAACGCACATTTATATATTGATTCAATAGATTTACTGAATTTTGTGGAAAAAAATTTGAATGTTTATAATAAATCTTTGAAAATCAAAATTATGGATTTGAATTTTTAATGGTATAACCTAAAGATGCTTTGAGAAAGTTAGTAACAGAAAATAGTGGTTTTCATCTTGTCACTTTCTTGGCATAGAAAACAAATTTTTACCAAATTAAATGAAAATGGATTTATTGCGTTTTGGAACCAAACTCTTCAGATATTATATTGCATTTCTGTCAAAAGATCCTTCTAAAAGTTACACAATGCACCTTTAAAGCTTGTACTACTAATGAAAGACACCCACACAAAAACTGCCGATTCAGACATTGGTTTCAATAATTTGCTCATAGAACAAATACATACGGTGTCCCAGCTTAATGTGCCAAATAAAGTCAGAGCACCAATGGGCTTTCTTCAAAGGCTTTTCTTCAGCTGAGCTTCATTTTTCTCCAAATGTCATGAAAATATAGTAAGACAACATATTCAGATGGCTTGCCACCCACCACTGTATTACTACAAATAACCCTATATTTTTTCCTATTAAAGACGGACTTAACAGCCCCAGTAGAGTCTCCAAGCCACCCATAAGCCTGATACCATGGCGCTGTGTAAAGTATGGTTTGCTATAGGGAACAATATGACATAAGAAGCTGTGATTGTATCAGTGCACATCAATGAACTTCCTGTCAGTGTGGCCTATACATCAACTCTAAAATAAGAATGACATCTATTAAATGGACAGCCAATAAACACCAGAGAATTACATTTTTATATAAATGGAAATATAGGAGGAGCCCAGATGCAAAAGCAGCTAAATGCCGCCTCCATCAAAAATGAGAATGACGTTAACCAAATGTGCTCAGCACATGAGTTTATCAAATATCTTAGCTCAAATCCACTTAATCCCAGCCATTCAGAAATACTGCTTTGTTGGTTGGTTTTGTCCAAATCTGCTTAAAGCCATGTCAATTTTTCAGCCAAGTCCTCCTAAGGGGGTGCGCACACCAAAGCTTTTAAAAGCAGCTGAAATGGCCAGGCGGATGCCAACTGTCAGCTTTTTTCAGCTGACAGCCAGCTTTTTCAGCTGGGTGCTTTGACTGATAAACAAAGCAGAAGCATCACAGCAACCATTGTAAGATGCGCGGTTGGTTGTTGTGATGTTTATCCTGCCCCTGCTCCACAATGAGCTGCACTGAATCCAAACAAAGGAAGAAGGTCCTTATATGTTCTATTTTGGTATACATATGTACCTTCGAGGAACCAAAATGTACCTCTAAGGACTAATGTGTACCTTTGGGGTACCAACAGGCAGTATTTAGGTTCAAAAGTGCACTTTTTGAAAAGGTACCACCGCATTGACAACTTCTCTTTTACACTTTTTCTGATTTAGTGTATAAAATCTTAGACTTATTACAGATTAGTAGACAGTTTACAGTAGACACTTTAGCTTTGTTCAATGTAATCATACATCAACTTAAGAAATTTTATTTTCTCAAGGGCTGTGTTGGCTCAAGGGAGCACTGAAAAAGCATGACTGAAGGTTTTTTTTACTTTGTTCATTTTACAACAATGCTGGTAGACTGACCAATGTAAAGGTTTAATTAATTGCGGACAAAAGTTTTTTTTCTTACACTCGACACCTTATTTGCTAGCAAATTTGTGTTAAAGGTCCCATTCTTTCTATGTTTTTGAAGCTTTGATTGTGCAATATAACACGTGTTCATATTTCACGTGTGTAAAACACTGTATTTTTCACACATTTTACTTATCTGTATAGCACTATTTTCAATGTCCTAAAAACGGGCTGATGTCTTCCATGAAGTCCCTCCTTCAGAAATACGTATCGAGTTCTGATTGTGTAGTTTGTTTAGTGTGCTGTGATTCAGCTTAGCAGAGCCGTTTGAGTCGTAGCTGGTGACTGATGTATTCCTGTGTGTGGAGTTTAGGCAAAAACCGATTTATTGACGTCATTCAATCGGGGGGTCTGTAGTCCAAACCGGCCGTTAGCTGTAGGCTTTGAAAGGGGAATTCTGTTAAAGAAAATATCGCCTGGCAGTAACTTTGAGCGTTATCATTTTGCAGGTACTGTATTATTTTTTACCATTATAGCAACATTACACACTAAATAGTTTTTAAAAAAAATTGAAAAAATGGGATCCGAAAGAATGTGACCTTGTAATAATTTATAATTTTATAAAATGATTATGCAAGTTGTGGTTGCATACTATACTATCTTCATTCAGAAAAGCTAAAGTGTCTACAAATCTGTATTAAGTCTAAGATTTTATACACTAAATCAGAAAAAGGGTAAAAGAGAAGTTGTCAATGCGGTGGTACCTTGTGTGTTGGTTTAACTGGTTTAAGATCATCTGAAACATTTGGCCAGTGATTGTTCAATATACAGATGTGGCCTTTAAAAATGCGCGTTTCTGAGAGCAGAATGCCGCGGAGACTTCCGAAATTCTGCGAGATCCCGCAGAAGGGGAGTTCGGTGGGGGACGCAGGAAATATAAAAACCTGTAGAGGGCAGGCGTGTTTCATGTAGGCCATACTGACGACAATGTGTGTGCTCGACTTCATGCTTAGCGTATACTGTATGATATTGAAGTAACATGACACGGATTATCAATGTTTAGGCGATAGACTTTGATGTCATACAAATGCATGCTTTTTGGCAAACATTTTGTTGGCGAAGTTTTCTTTTGCCAGTTACATAAACAGTCACATATTCTTCATAAAAATCCGACTCTAACGCGCATCATTTGTCTTATTTTTTCCGTGTACTTACAGTAGAAGAGACGTGATGTATGATAATCGAGTCTTATAACAAAATAATTCGCGAAGACCTTTGAAGAGACCGAGCGCATTTACGCAATATCATTAACTAGTTTATCTAATTTTACATTTAGTTCATTTTTGCATCTGAACGTTTTAATAGCTTTAACATGGTTGTGTTGCACTTTTCTGCATTACTGAACAGTAGGCTACTTTTTATATTATCATGTTTCCCTTTACATGGTATGAAACACGATAAAAAGTATGCAATGGTGTTTAATACATTTCACTGAGAATTTGTATAATATGTTATACTTTTGTACTAAGGAAATAAAATCATATTGTGAGTGTAAATATTCATAAATTGGAGGAGTTTCTGAGGTGTTTGTCATCGGCAAAATGTGCAGTTTCTTTGTTGCTGATTAAAAACCGTTGGCTATGTGATTGTTTAAAATTGACATTTTTTCTACTTATTATTAATTTATTTTTTGCCTACATTTACTCAAATAATATCAATGTGAAAATATAAGTAATTCATACTTCAAGTTTGGCGTAAAACTTACACATTTTTGATGTCAAATAGAAATAATAATAATTTGAAATATGCAATTATTACAGTTTAAAAAACTTAAATATATTACTCTGACCTTTTTAAATATATTGACTAAAATAATCTGTAAATGTAATACTTATATTATTAAGGCGTATACATCAAATAATATATGTACATTTTACACAAAATATCTGTTCTATTTTAAGTAATTTATTTTCCAACTAAAAAAATCGCATAACTGCATTAAGAGATTTTATTAAGTTACTTTAATCATTTATTTTAGAGATATTTACAAAGCCACTGAATCATTTTTAACACTGTGTACATTATGACCTTACGGTAGACTATTATTAAATGCATATAAATAAAAATATGTAAAACTAAATAAAACATTTATCATACACGGACTGTATGTAAGCATACGTTTTCTTGTTCGGTGCACGTGGGTTTAAATGCCGTTTTTCTAAAGAAGAATTTTAAAACTTTATTGGTGGTAGTTGAGAAGAATTCCTTTTTCCATTTCTAAATCATTTTGAGCGCAATATAAATATATCATATTTTTATTCTTATTATATAAGAATACGCAATTTTTACAACATTTTTAACATATGGAAAATATACGTTAAGCATGTTGTGTGAATTTCCTAATTACAAGCTTTTGATGAAATTTCACCAAAACTAAACGTGCATAAAAACATAAAAAAGTAATTTAAATAAGCGAAAAATCTTTTTTATGAGCTCAAAATGTTGAATATAATGTGCTATTGCTGAAAATTGCCCATCTCTAAAGGAGAATATTCATCTTTAAAGTTGAAGAAACAAAAAAGTACTGACAAGCATTCTCAAATATAGCCTATATATTCTGCAAGCACTCAGTTGAGAAGAATTCCTTTTTCCATTTCTAAATCATTTTGAGCGCAATATAAATGTATCATATTGTTATTCTTATTATATAAGAATACGCAATTTTTACAACATTTTTAACATATAGAAAATATACGTTAAGCGTGTTGTGTGTATTTCCTAATTATAAGCTTTTGATGAAATTGCACCAAAACTAAACGTGCATAAAAACATAAAAAAAATCATTTAAATAAGCGAAAAATCTTTTTTATGAGCTCAAAATGTTGAATATAATGTGCTATTGCTGAAAATTGCCCATCTCTAAAGAAGAATATTCATCTTTAAAGTTAAAGAAACAAAAAAGTACTGATAAGCATTCTCAAATATGTATATTCTGCAAGCACTCATTTATCCATAATGATGTAATTTATTTTTTAATAACATATTGTCGCTGTCGGGCAAAGATACTCTCTGGACACCAAGACCATGTCTATGGGTTCAAGAATAACAAAATATTGGCCATTTGAAACTCGAAAGTCATCACTTTATTTTGTCCCATTGTTTTCCATTTTGCGGGTGATAAAACTCCTGTGCACGTCGTTCAAATTCATTGACATTTTGTTCACTTGTAGTTTAGCAAGTATGTATAATACAATTTCAATAATGTTTTTACACTGCACATCGTCTGAGGAAATCCGAAGTTGCGTCGAGGGGAACCGACAGCCGCGACATCAGAGATTGTCACGTACCTACAGAAGGGTACCTGCAGCGATATCATTCTGGCTTGGTGGGATGTCAGCCAGCGAGAGTCCTCTGATTCTGACCTTGTTCTTTTACTCCTCAGAGTCTAAAACCAGGAGGGCATATTAAGTAGGCCCTATTCATTGTATTTTCATTTTAACAGAGCAGCTATGGTTGCGCGTTTCACACACCTCTCCAAACCACGTTGTTAACACTATGCTTGTTCGACTTCATGCGGCGCCACAAGAACCGACAGCCGGATGACGTCAGAGTACCGCGAGAATGATTCAAGAAATCATATTTCGCCTCGCTCTCGCGATACTGTGACGTCTTCCGGCTGTCGATTCTCGGGGCGCCGCATGAAGTCGAACAAGCCTATTGACAGCAGCAAAAGCTACGCATGCGCTTTTAACTTGTAAAACTCAAAGGTGTATGGGTAATGTAGTCTCTGCTCTCGGTGGGACGAATTAGGTAGCTTGCATTGTGAAGGGCGCTTTGAAAAGCGGCAGCGCAGCCAAATGATTAAATTAAGCCTCTGATTTAAACAGATGTGCAAATGAGCGTTCGGGTACGCTAGAAGTACGTTCTGGGCGCAGGGAGAGGTGGTGGTACGCAAGAGCTATATTTGGAAGTGGCGGTACTGAGTACTGGCGCCTACCGGCCCACATTAAAGCACTGGCGGTAGCAAAGGTAGACGGCCCTTTGAAAAGCAAAAGAAAGCTGATAAAAATGAGAAACCCACACTGAAATAAATTGGAGTAGGATTTAGGCTACTTAACAAAATCTAAACATTTTTCACTCAGAAAAGGCTAGTAAATATAAACAAAATTATCAGCAGCTTTAACTTTATTACTTTTTTAATTTTAATTCACTCTTTGTTTCAGCGATGTTTATAAATATACTATATTTTTGCATTTTGATTACAAACTGTTCTACACTGAAAAGAAACTAATGTAATCTTCATGATTTAATCACGTAAAACACAAGTCTAAACACAAGCACCACTTTTCTGAATGATGATAATCACAAACATCCCAGAGTTTGTAAACCAATTGTTTGTAAACATATTTAATGCTAACTACTTAAAAATTCAGAAAATATTTTTTACAGTGTATAAATAAAAAGACATGAAGGAAGTTAATTCCAAAATGTAATTAATTGTACATGGTTTAGCTGCTTGTTTTAGCAGCTACCAGTGACACAGAGTCAAGAAATTAAAAACCACCCACCCCTAGGTCTGCCAATTCTTTGCCAACCCCCAATGCTAATCGATCACCTCATCATCAGGGAATCAAAAGAAAACCGGTTTATCCAGTTTTCACCATCGCGTTGGGTTTTAATTTCAACCCTTGCAGTTTCTTTGTTAAAATGCAATTTAAGCAAATAGGCCTAATACATACGCTGTATGTTATTTTAAATGAATGTTTATAACTTATAAAATTAAGTGGATATCAGGTAACTTAATTTGACATATGTTGATATAACCTAGGCTCTTTTTGTTATGAAACATGTTCAATGGTTACAGTGCCTCATGGTGGGGTTGAACCCCTGGTTCAGTTTACCCCATCTGGTTCACTTTGCCCCACAGCCACCGTTTTGGAAAACTGCCTAGCTTAGTAATTCAGGCTAATCTTTAGCTAAATCATTCACATGGTTTTATACATTAGCCTATCACCAATATGTATGGTATAAATATTTAGACCTGGATAAATCTTGACATAACAGCCATTATACCTGGTATGTATACATTTTACTTTGATAGGATAAAAACTGTTTTTTTTTTTTTTTTAAATCATACTTTAATCATAACTCTTTAATTTGTCCTTCTCTTTAACATAGCCAAATATAAATTATGGTTGCTACCTGTATTTGTGGTCACACGGCTACAAATCTGTATGGTTGCCTAGATAAAGGGGGTGGGTCAACTTACCCACTGGCTCACTTTGCCCCACTCTCCCCTACTTGGTATTGAGAAACGGGCATTGTTTATCGAAGCCGGAGCGCGAGCTACAAACTACAGAGCGAGTGCGCGGGTGCACAATGGTGAAAGAGCAACACACGATGTAAATAACTAAACCAGTGCTCGCAGTACAGACACTTTATATTTTAGCGTACTGCGTACCTTCACTTTCTTTTGCGTGCCACCACTTCTCATGTTGCTGGTACTTTGCCTTAAAGAGTCAAAGGGCGTTTCTATGTGGCGCTGCGCAGACAGTTCGGCAACTAAGACATCAAAGTACCGCGAGAGCAAGTCGAAATGTTACAAATGGTCCGACTTTACCTTTGCTCTCGCGGTACTCTGATGTCATACGCCGACCAGTCAGCGCCGCACCATTTAAAGTCGAACACACAAAGCGTCAAGGCAGGGCCGCTGGAAGTCATTTTGAACAGGGGGTACTGTGAATTTTTTTAACCAAAAAACCTATGAGCCTATAGGCCTATTTAAAATACATTTTAAAAATAAATACATTGAGATTTACTACTTTATTGTCATATACACTTCAGGGCACACAGCCAGGGTCTGAAACACAGACATCATCAGTTCTCAGATGAATATGCGCTATTAATCAGAAGCAAAAATACTTATCCCAGGGGGAATTACTTTCGTTACAATTTACATACAACATATAATATTATAACAACATATAATATTAATTAAACTTCACAGTTTTCAATGTCCATGCGGACGAACATATTTTACTTTCGTTTTTAAGTTAAGATCACACGTCGATTAACAGATGTAAAATATTCTCACATTAACATACCTAGTATATTTTTATATAGATCTTTTTTTACTAAATAGTACTATTACTGTCTTTTTTAAACATATAAATAATTCATAATTTGAACAAAAATAATAATGGGTTTAGTTCTGATATTGTATACTTTATAAAGAAAAACATGGTGTATAATTACATTTTTAGAATAGGCTTTATATAAGGTTTGTACTGTAAAAATACTTTATTTGTTACAAACAAAAGATAAAGAATTTACAAACGTGTGGAGAGCCATTTCAGCACTTGGACAGCGAAATGTTTTTTTTAAAAGCATTACTTAAAATGTTTTCTCATCTCACCATATCTACAGGTGCAGAGTCATTATATACAATAAATCCGTTGGGTAGCATTTAAAAAAAAACATTTAAAAGTAGATGCATTTGTTTAAAGCAAAGCATTTATTTACTTAGCTACAGATGAAGCAGCTCTTTGCGCCTTCTAACGTCTCATAATTGGTCATCATTTATGTCCAAGAGACTCAATAATAATCTGTTACATTTTAATCCTTTAATTTTTCATATTAAAAAGCGTTTTTGTGCTGCTGCGCATCCATGTAATAAACAAACCCGCGTTGTCATTCCGTTAATACGCATATTATCAACGCGCTCTTTACTCGAACAGAAAAAACTCGCCTCGCGAATTGCGCCGGTTGTATAATAGAGATTCCAAAGTCTCTCATGAGCTAGAGGACTAATATCCAGGGAGTTCAGTATTTCTGTGTGGGCATGCATCAGGGAAAGGTGTGTGAGTCTTTTCTGGGTCATGGTGCTGCATACCAATGTCTTCAAAAGATGCAAGGCGGAGAAAGTGCGCTCGGATGAGGCCACGGATAGGCACAGTAATGAAATTAAAATCCAAAATACACGTAATAACCTACGTGTGTCAAAAATAATTTCCTAAAATATTCATAAGTAATATATCAATTGTGCAAAATATTTTAACCTAAAAAAAAATATATTTCTCGCCTTCCCGCGACCACGCGTCAAGGTCTGGAGGAAGATGATACCTGCCCGGATCCCACGCACGCATCTGCAGTTATATACATTTTACAAAACCAGTATTCATTAGATTTTAAGAACTTTTTTGCCACTTTTAAAACTGTAAAACTAAATAAAAAAGATATCATATGCCAAATAAGCATGTAAGCATATGTTTTCTTGTTCGCTCCACGCAACACGGGTTTAAACGCCGTTTTTTTTCTAAAGAATAATGTTTACACTTTATTGGTGGTGGTTGAGAATAATTTATATTGCTTGCAGAATAATGTATATTGCATTTTAGCGCAATATAAATGTATCATATTGTTATTCTTAAATTAAAGAATACTAATATATTTTTTACAACATTTTTAACTTTAAAACATACATATAAAGATGCTTTGTACAATAGCTTTGCTTCTGACAACAATTTTCTGTAATAAATCAGTAAATGAATCACAAAATGTGTTGAAAGTGGCGAATAAAATGCTTGTCAATTCAAACAAAGGTGTATAAAACCGCTTTAATTAACAATAACTAAACTGTGCTCTTTTGCATACCTCTACTTTTCTCATGTCTTTCTTTATACCACCTTTATCTTTTTAAAATCTTGCCACTTTTAGAAATTATTTGTTTGCATTTTTTGTATACTGCACACTTTATTTGCATCAACTATACCCATAATAACATTTTCTACGTTTTTCTTTCAATAAGGAAATCTGTTTATTGTTATGAATAACGGCTGAAAGGATTAAAAAAAATCATAACACTGACTGCCTATATGCGCAAGAAAGGTATTATTAAAGTTTTAAATATGTAAAACTAAATAAAGATATCATATGCCCACTGTACAGTATGTAAGCATAGGCCCATGTTTTCTTGTTCGCTCTGCGTGGGTTTAAACGCTATTTTTCTAAAGAATATTTTTTTAACTTTATTGGTGGTGGTTGAGAAGAATTCCTCTTTCCATATGTATAGCATTTTAGCGCAATATACATGTGTCATATTATTGTTCTTAATATATTAAGAACAATAATACTAATATATTTTTACAACATTTTTAACTTTAAAACATGTATTTTTATACCACATGAATCTCTTTAAAATATTAATACTTTTAGAAAAACGGACATAATTATTAATATTATAAACAAACAATGAAACGGTGTCAAAATTCGACAACACAAATAATTAAGATATTCATTGTAAATAGAGTTAAGGGTATTAGGCTCACACTAAATTCTTTGTTGCACTTAGTATAAATGCCCATTGCACGTACAGTCATCTTAATATATGTATGCGCTGTTATGCTGGCAAGAAGGGGTTGACGTCACTTTGCTGTTTTAATAGAAATATTAAATATTCAGCAATGCCCTTATTAACTTCTGGAAACAACCGCAATGACAACGCATATAAAAATGTAGTTTTTTATGCGCCACCTGGTGGATTTTCTGTGAAGCGAAACACATTAAGGGAAAAGGGAAAGTAGCCCCCCCGAAAACACTTGCAGAATTCTGCGTGACTCCGCGAGACGATTTGGCGAATGCCGCGGGAGAAAACGCGCGTTTTTAAAGGCCACATCTGTAATCATACATCAACTTAAGAAATTTTATTTTCTCAAGGGCTGTGTTGGCTCAAGAGAGCACTGAAAAAGCAGTTAAACCAACATGCTTTGTTCATGAAACATTACAGTGTATTAATAAAATGTTATTATCTCTTAGAAATACTTGATCGTGATTGGTCCCTAAACTGTTACCACTAAAAATAACATTCATCTACTCACAACTGCTCATCTGGGTGAATACTGGTCATTCTTGACCAGTATTACTTTTATGTTTAATGTTTCACTCTGTGGTCGCACTTCTCATGCCAACATAAACAAAAAACCTAACTGCCGCAAAAAAATTTTCAAATCAATATTTTTGTTGCCGCATGCCGATTTTGGATTCCCAGAGGGACACACAGTATGGAAAAAATATGCTGAGTAGTTTAAATTCTGACATCTGGTCAGAAAGAGATGAGACCACAAACATTCAGTTGAATCATTGCTATCTAAAGTGCCTGAGGCTTCCATCAGTGGCCAGGATTGTGGTGAATTATTGAGTTGGGGGAGGAGCTTTGAGTTTGTGCTTTGGTAAGCATAGACAGACTGATACAATAAAAAACAACAGTAGCAAAATCAAATACATGATAACCCAACTGCACTCAAATGGTTAACTTGGACATGCTACCAAGTCAATTAATAAATCTAGTTCATCCAAAGTACCTTAATTTTGTAACTGACCGATCTTAATGAGTGAAACATATTAACATAAGTATATATTATATGTATCAAATTTAGTGTTTCTTTGCTTCTGTCAACATGCAGTTGTGAATGCACAATACATTTTTAAGACCTTTGCAGCTTGGTTCATGCTTCATTTTGTCCCTGCAGAGTTGATGCATGAAACTCAAGGGCGGAAATCAAACTGAAAGGAAAACTATCTGGCAATGCCTGAGGCAAACGTATTATCACCTGAGTGAAAAACAAAATACTTTATGATGTGTCCATATTGAATTCAGGAACCAAAAACAGAAAATGTAATAAGGTTTATTTAGGTGAACATGCATGCAAACTTCTCAAAATTTTCTATGTACATTTTTTCTGCTGCCTGTGGTTTCGGCCCATTTCCCTTATTTTTCTTGTTTAGGGTGCTGTTACTGTTGAGACTCTTAAATATAAGTCCAGCTACCCACTGTGTGTTTAATTAGAAAACATTACAAGCTTTACAGGCTGCACAAGCTTTATTTGCATGTGCAAAAGAGAGTTACAATGGTGAAACACTCTGGAGGTATATCCTTCATTGGTCTCTTTAACCTTCTGTGATGTGCGATTGGTGGTTAAATGTCTGCAACAGACCAATGTGAGGAGAAATGCTATTGTACACCAGCTATTGTATTCTCAGATCGGTTTCTGATGAATTGAAACTATATAACTAATATATAATATTTTTTTAATGTATAGACTTTTAAACACCATCACAGGGCAGCTACAGCACATTGTAAACACACATAAGCTTGCGAGATGGCCTAGTTCAACAGACAATTACATGAAAACTATTATAAACACGTATATGATACTACGAAGCACTAATACTAATACCCACCTCCATAAATGAAGGGAATAAAAAAATACATTCTTTAACAGGCAGTTCAGCACCATGGACAGCAGCCACAACATAACATCACAGACATGTTGATATTATTTAGGCTGACTACGTCAGACTTTGTACTTCCGCTAAATTTCATTACGCTTCTGTACTCAGTCCGAGATACCTCCCATTCTAACAGTTTTCCTCCGGTCTCAAAACGGCCATCCAATCAACTTACAGAGGGCAGGCTGAGAGCCGTGATGTAGATGCTAAGCGCCGAATGTACGGTTGTAGTTTGTAGTGGGCATGGAGGCACAGAAAGCTATTTGCTCTGTTGTGGAGAACCGGCACTTGCCAACTTAAGCTCGAAGAAGAAAAGTGTTTGTTAAACATTTTGAATGGAGATTATGTTGTTGCCCTACTCCCGACAGGTTTTGGGAAAAGTTTAATTTATCAACTAATACCGATCGTCAGAGAGAAACTGTGCAGCACAGCTTGACGTGCACAACGATCGAGAAATTATGGAAGGGAATTTAATTGTTCACATTTAGTGGTGGAGGATGCGTGGGCAAACATTCTTTGGTGACGTTCCTGATTAACCAGAAAATAAGGTAGGAAGATTTCATTTACATGTGGTTATGGCTGTCTGGTGGAAGAGTTTGAGAGGAGAGAGGGGCGTTCCTCCACTTAGACGTGAGTGGAAAGACACCGTAAGGATAGTGTTTACCTAGCTGTGGTCCGATTTACTTTACATAATCTGCAAAAGTCGTTCATAGCCATGTTAACTCCGATATTTCGCTCGATGGGTTTGTTTTCACATCGTACGTGTTTTACAGCAGAAAATCAAAAAACATCACATCTAACGTTATGTGATTGGCTTACGTTTAGACCAATGATTTAAAGCCCCTCCCACGAGAAGGAAAACAATTGTCAATTATGCCCATCCAGACTCTGTCTATGAAGCGAAGCAAAATAGCAGAGGATGGTATTACCAGGCTAAACATTATTCAGGCAAACATGACATTAAGTCACATTTATTCAAGTCTGAACTTTAAACAAACCAACTTCATCTGACCCACACTTCCTACAAATTCAAACATTTCATAAAGATCCTTTAACATCTACAATATTAATTCACAAACAAAAGGTTCTTGCAATGGAAAGAGGTCCTACTGATTACAAAAAGTTACAAAGAAATGGTTCTCCAAAAACCTTTAAAGCTTCTTTGGACAAACAAAAATGGTTGTTCCATGCCATCGCTACTAAGAGTTTGAACACATAGGATTTATTCTCAATCACAAATCAGTCACTGATGCAAGATATTTGTCTCTGCTGAAGTCATTCAGGCAGCAAACGTTCATCTTTGATACGTTTCCAATTTTCCACTTCCTATTTTCTATTTATACCATGCATAAAACATAAGTTAGCCACTTTTCTATCCAAAGATGTCAAATATGGAAAAGCGCTTACATGGTGAATTTAAATGTGCAAAATCTAACAATAATGAAATCTTTTTTAGTGGAACCAGGGGCGGATATAACATTTAGCTATTTATAAATGTCTTAACGTTCAATTTTTGCAAACTACATCATGAGTGTTAAACCTATATATCCACGTGTTACCATATATTAATTGGCTATATCACTTGGTCTCCTCTCCACTAATAAGCTGTTGTGTGGTAGACGTTCTGGCGCAATATGGCTGCCGTCGCTGCATTCAGGTGGATGCTGCACATTGGTGGTGGTTGAGGAGATTCCCCCATTCATATTGTAAAACGCTTTGAGGTCTGAAGAAAAGCGCCATATAAATGTAACAAATTATTATTATTATTAATATTATTATTATTATTATTATTATTATTATGTTGGCTTGAGAAAGCCAACATACTGTTGTTGCACTTAAACTTATTATTATTATTATGTTGGCTTGAGAAAGCCAACATACTGTTGTTGCACTTAAACTTATTATTATTATGTTGGCTTGAAAAAGCCAACATATTGTTATTGCTTTTAAACTTATTATTATTATTCTTCTTAGCACCCCAAAATTTCTGACACTAACTCGTCCTAGAGCTTTCAAGCTACATGCACCAAATTTTCCACGGACCTTAAGACTGGTCTGACTTAGTGTGCTATATCTTTTCTAACTGATGGGACCTTCCAAATTCCTAAACGGGGCGCTCAAAGACCCCAAAACTCCCATTTACTTAACATGGAGACAAACTTTGACGGGTCATAGCTGCGAGTGAGAAACATGTAGAAACTTGTGGCTTACCACATTTAAGGAGGCGGACAGGCTCTGTAAGAACATACATCAAAATGGGGTGTAAGCTGTACCCCTGGGGTGTAAGAGGCCCCCAAAATTTCCCATTGACTTATAATGGGGCAGGAAACATGCCCATATAAAGGAATAAAAGCGTCCCAGATGGAATATCTTAACTTTAGAGTGTCGTAGAGACATGGGGGTTGGACCGTTTTACTTGTGGCTTGAAGGTTGATCATTATGGGATGCCATTTTTCTCCCTAGCAACCAAACTTAGTACCCTAGCAACGGAATAAACAAAGCCTTATTTCTCCGCTTCAGAACATCTTAGAGACACGGGGGTTGGACCGTTTTACTTGTGGCTTGAAGGTTGATCATTATGGGATGCCATTTTTCTCCCTAGCAACCAAACTTAGTACCCTAGCAACGGAATAAACAAAGCCTTATTTCTCCGCTTCAGAACATCTTAGAGACACGGGGGTTGGACCGTTTTACTTGTGGCTTGAAGGTTGATTATTATGGGATGCCAATTTCCTCCCTAGCAACCAAACTTAGTACCCTAGCAACGGAATAAACAAAGCCTTATATCTCCGCTTCAGAACATCATAGAGACACGGGGGTTGGACCGTTTTACTTGTGGCTTGAAGGTTGATCATTATGGGATACCATTTTTCTCCCTAGCAACCAAACTTAGTACCCTAGCAACGGAATAAACAAAGCCTTATATCTCCGCTTCAGAACATCTTAGAGACACGGGGGTTGGACCGTTTTACTTGTGGCTTGAAGGTTGATCATTATGGGATGCCATTTTTCTCCCTAGCAACCAAACTTAGTACCCTAGCAACGGAATAAACAAAGCCTTATTTCTCCGCTTCAGAACATCTTAGGCTGTGTTTACATTTTGCATTAACATGCGATCTCAGTGATCCGTTCACGCAGATCCGATCATCCGTATATCAGGACACGGCGCGTTTACATTTGTCACATAAATGTGGTTTCTTTATCTGGATATGTGATCGGATCTCGTTCGGGGAGACGCGCGCTGGGTGGATAGCTGTCAATCAAAATGGGTACAGCTGTCTTTAGCCACATGATTTAGGGTTTTCGCGCTAACCGCAATCCCGTATTGTACAGTGCTACTGAGAAGCCAACAACAGAGAATAACTAGCAACCCCAACAACCGTGATGTTCACATTTTAAGCGTTATATTTTTTAGCTTTAAAAGCCTTATAGCGTCCGCACCGCGGATGAATGTTCTGTTTAACTTTACCTGAACTTGACTTTCACCCGCATGCTTTAAATCAACAACAAAATCCGTGTGAAACATGACCGACTCCACTGTTTTATTCTGCCTTAATAACGGGCTTTTGGCTCTGCCTGAACTTATATGTATATTTATATTTTAACCATAAACTGTTGTTAGATATGTTTCCTGGTAATAATATGATTTAATTAAAAGAGCTAACAATTTACTGTTCATAGTGCGTAAGAAGTAATGTAATTTACAAACACATATAAGTAACCTTGCATAAAACCAACACTGACTAAATGTATTTGGTTAATGTTATTAGTGTTTGTACGTGTTTTAAAGTAACTTAAAATGTGTTAAATGAGACAGAAACAGCCGATTGACCAGAAAGAAGCGCAACATTCACATTGATTTGTCGCCATGGAAACTCAAACATTATAACGACGATCCTGAATTCTGCCATTAAATATTAAATCTCACTATGAATAGTTGTAACATATAACATATACCTGAATAACTTAAATACAGTTAGCAGTGTTAAAATGCTTTGTATATCGATTTATTAAGATACTTTTAAGCGTAGCTTTCATTGCTCCACAAATATGAACGTATGCGTCTCTCACCTGCGCTCCATGACCTAACGTCCTTTATTTTTGACAGCTGTCAGTGAGAGGAGATGATAGTGGGCGGGGTTTTGTGTGACGTTGACCTGTGAATCCAGATACGATGGCTGGATTGCGGTTACATTACACTGAGATCCGATCACAATGCGTCCTCGACTACCTCTGCATCAGGACACACAGATCGGATAACATTCCGAACACAAACGCGTTTACACTTGTCTTTTCAATGTGTATGTGGACAACATCCGGATACAGGTCGCATGTTAATGCCAAGTGTAAACGCAGCCTTAGAGACACGGGGGTTGGACCGTTTTACTTGTGGCTTGAAGGTTGATTATTATGGGATGCCAATTTCCTCCCTAGCAACCAAACTTAGTACCCTAGCAACGGAATAAACAAAGCCTTATATCTCCGCTTCAGAACATCATAGAGACACGGGGGTTGGACCGTTTTACTTGTGGCTTGAAGGTTGATCATTATGGGATGCCATTTTTCTCCCTAGCAACCAAACTTAGTACCCTAGCAACGGAATAAACAAAGCCTTATATCTCCGCTTCAGAACATCTTAGAGACACGGGGGTTGGACCGTTTTACTTGTGGCTTGAAGGTTGATCATTATGGGATGCCATTTTTCTCCCTAGCAACCAAACTTAGTACCCTAGCAACGGAATAAACAAAGCCTTATTTCTCCGCTTCAGAACATCTTAGAGACACGGGGGTTGGACCGTTTTACTTGTGGCTTGAAGGTTGATTATTATGGGATGCCAATTTCCTCCCTAGCAACCAAACTTAGTACCCTAGCAACGGAATAAACAAAGCCTTATATCTCCGCTTCAGAACATCATAGAGACACGGGGGTTGGACCGTTTTACTTGTGGCTTGAAGGTTGATCATTATGGGATGCCATTTTTCTCCCTAGCAACCAAACTTAGTACCCTAGCAACGGAATAAACAAAGCCTTATTTCTCCGCTTCAGAACATCTTAGAGACACGGGGGTTGGACCGTTTTACTTGTGGCTTGAAGGTTGATCATTATGGGATGGCAATTTTCTCCCTAGCAACCAAACTTAGTACCCTAGCAACGGAATAAACAAAGCTTTTTATCTCCGCTTCAGAACATCATAGAGACATGGGGGTTGGACTGTTTTACTTGTGGCTTGAAGGTTGATCATTATGGGATGCCAATTTTCTCCCTAGCAACCAAACTTAGTACCCTAGCAACGGAATAAACAAAGCCTTATATCTCCGCTTCAGAACATCATAGAGACACGGGGGTTGGACCGTTTTACTTGTGGCTTGAAGGTTGATCATTATGGGATGCCATTTTTCTACCTAGCAACCAAACTTAGTACCCTAGCAACGGAATAAACAAAGCCTTATTTCTCCGCTTCAGAACATCTTAGAGACACGGGGGTTGGACCGTTTTACTTGTGGCTTGAAGGTTGATTATTATGGGATGCCAGTTTCCTCCCTAGCAACCAAACTTAGTACCCTAGCAACGGAATAAACAAAGCCTTATATCTCAGCATCAGAACATTGTAGAGACACGGGGGTTGGACCGTTTTACTTGTGGCTTGAAGGTTGATCATTATGGGATGCCAATTTTCTCCCTAGCAACCAAACTTAGTTCCCTAGCAACGGAATAAACAAAGCCTTATATCTCCGCTTCAGAACATCATAGAGACATGGAGGTTGGACCGTTTTACTTGTGGCTTGAAGGTTGATCATTATGGGATGCCAATTTTCTCCCTAGCAACCAAACTTAGTACCCTAGCAACGGAATAAACAAAGCCTTTTATCTCCGCTTCAGAACATCTTAGAGACACGGGGGTTTGACCGTTTTACTTGTGGCTTGAAAGTTGATCATTATGGGATGCCAATTTTCTCCCTAGCAACCAAACTTAGTACCCAAGCAACGGAATAAACAAAGCCTTATATCTCCGCTTCAGAACATCATAGAGACACGGGGGTTGGACCGTTTTACTTGTGGCTTGAAGGTTGATCATTATGGGATGCCAATTTTCTCCCTAGCAACCAAACTTAGTACCCTAGCAACGGAATAAACAAAGCCTTATATCTCCTCTTCAGAACATCATAGAGACATGGGGGTTGGACCGTTTTACTTGTGGCTTGAAGGTTGATCATTATGGGATGCCAATTTTTTCCCTAGCAACCAAACTTAGTACCCTAGCAACGGAATAAACAAAGCCTTATATCTCCGCTTCAGAACATCATAGAGACACGGGGGTTGGACCGTTTTACTTGTGGCTTGAAGGTTGATCATTATGGGATGCCAATTTTCTCCCTAGCAACCAAACTTAGTACCCTAGCAACGGAATAAATGTAAGCTTCATTCTAGCTTCATGCTAATCATGTTAGCTTCATGCTAGCTTCATGCTAATCATGCTAGCATCATGCTAGCTTCATGCTAATCATGTTAGCTTCATGTTAGCTTCATGCTAATCATGTTAGCTTCATGCTAGCTTCATACTGATCATGCTAACATCATGCTAGCTTCATGCTAATCATGCTAGCTTCATGCTAATCATGCTAACTTCATGCTAATCATGCTAACAGCCAGATAGCCTACTAAAACAAACTTCTGTCAAACCATTTTAAATGTTCAGGCTACGCTTTTTCAAGCCAACATAAAGTTTGTCCTCAAACTTTAATATCTAGTTATTATTATTATTCTTTTTCTTCTGAGACTAAAATTTCTAACTCTAACTCGTCCTAGAGCTTTCAAGCTACAGCCATCAAACTTTGGACAGACTTTCGGTCTGATCTGACGAGGTGTGCTATATCTTTTCTAACTGATGGGACCTTCCGAATTCCTAAACGGGGCGCTGAAACACCCCAAAATTTCCATTGACTTAACATTGAGACAAACTTTGACGGGTCATAGCTGCGAGTGAGAAACTTGTAGAAACTTGTGGCTTACCACATTTAAGGAGGCTGACAGGCTGTGTAAGAACATACCTCACAATGGGGTGTAAGCTGTACCCCTGGGGTGTAAGAGGCCCCCAAAATTTCCCATTGACTTATAATGGGGCAGGAAACATGCCCATAAAAGGGAATAAAAGCGTCCCAGATGGAATATCTTCACTTTAGAGTGTCTTAGAGACATGGGGGTGGGCTCATTTTACTCAAGCATCCAATCAGTCTCTTAGGATCACCCCAGAGCTATTAAGCCACGCCCCTAGCAACAATTTTGGGTACCCTAGCAACATCTCCCATAGACTACCATTATAAAAAGCCCAGATGGATATCTTTGCACCAGAGTGTCATAGAGACATAGGGGTGGGCTCATTTTACTCAGGCATCCAATCAGTCTCTTAGGATTCTTATTGAGGTATTAAGCCACGCCCCTAGCAACAAAATATGAAGACCCTAGCAACATAATAAACAAAGCCTTATATCTCTGGATCTGAACATCGTAGAGACACAGGGGTTGGACCGTTTTTCTTGTGGTTTGACGTGTAATCATTATGGGATGCCAATTTTCTCCCTAGCAACCAAACTTAGTACCCTAGCAACGGAATAAACAAAGCCTTATATCTCCGCTTCAGAACATCATAGAGACACGGGGGTTGGACCGTTTTACTTGTGGCTTGAAGTGTGATCATTATGGGATGCCAATTTTCTCCCTAGCAACCAAACTTAGTACCCTAGCAACGGAATAAACAAAGCCTCATATCTCTGCATCAGAAAATTGTAGAGACACTGGGGTTGGACCGTTTTACTTGTGGCTTGAAGTGTGATTATTATGGGATGCCAATTTTCTCCCTAGCAACCAAACTTAGTACCCTAGTAACGGAATAAACAAAGCCTTATATCTCCGCATCAGAAAATTGTAGAGACACGGGGGTTGGACCGTTTTACTTGTGGCTTGAAGGGTGATCATTATGGGATGCCAATTTTCTCCCTAGCAACCAAACTTAGTACCCTAGCAATGCAATACATGTTAGCTTCATGCTAGCTTCCTGCTAATCATGCTAGCTTCATGCTAGCTTCATGCTAATCATGCTAGCTTCATGCTAATCATGCTAACTTCATGCTAGCTTCATGCTAATCATGCTAACTTCATGCTAGCTTCATGCTAATCATGCTAACATCATGCTAGCTTCATGCTAATCATGCTAGCATCATGCTAGCTTCATGCTAATCATGCTAGCATCATGCTAGCTTCATGCTAATCATGCTAACATCATGCTAGCTTCATGCTAATCATGCTAGCATCATGCTAGCTTCATGCTAATCATGCTAGCATCATGCTAGCTTCATGCTAATCATGCTAGCATCATGCTAGCTTCATGCTAATCATGCTAGCATCATGCTAGCTTCATGCTAATCATGCTAGCATCATGCTAGCTTCATGCTAATCATGCTAACTTCATGCTAATCATGCTAGCTTCATGCTAATCATGCTAACTTCATGCTAATCATGCTAGCATCATGCTAGCTTCATGCTAATCATGCTAGCATCATGCTAGCTTCATGCTAATCATGCTAACATCATGCTAGCTTCATGGTAAATCATGCTACCTTCATACTTAAACATACTAACAGCCAGATAGCCTACTAAACTAAACTTATGTCAAACCGTTTTAAACGTTCAGGCTACGCTTTCTCAAGCCAACATAAAGTTTGTCTTCAAACTTTACTATCTAGTTATTATGTTGGCTTGACAAAGCCAACATACTGATATTGTATTTAAACTTATTATTAGTGGTGCTTGCATTTATGCAAGGCATCACTATTATTATTGCTCATACTTATTATTATTAGTGGTGCTTGCATTTATGCAAGGCATCACTATTATTATTGCTCATACTTATTATTATTATTATTATTATATCTTATTATTCTTATGTCTGCACACTTTTTCGGCGCGTAACTCGTCCCACACGGTTTGTCGTAGACCCATAAATTAGGGCTCAAATCGACCGGCTTATTGAGGAGAGGTGTGCTATGACTTTTATAAGCGATCGGGTGCAGGATTTCCGAAAGGGGGGCGAAAAACCACCCAAAAAATCCCATTGACTTAACATTGCGCCCAACTTTGACGAGTCATAGCTCCGCTCGAGGATTTTGTAGAAACATGTGGGTTACAACATTTGAAGAGGGTGGTAGGCTCTGTAAGAACATGGATCACAATGGGGTGTAAGTTGTACCCCTGGGGTGTAAGAGGTGCCCAAAAGTGCCCCAATGAAAAGTCAATGGGGCAACATCCCATAGACTTACCATTGCAAAAATTTTGACGGGTCATAGGTCCGAGCCAGGATTTCATAGAAACATGTGGGTTACTAAATTTGAAGAGGGTGCTAGACTCTGTCAGGACGTCCCCCACAATGGGGTGTAAGGTTACCATAGCAACCATTTTGGGCACCCTAGCAACCTATACCATAGACTGCCATTATAAAATGCCCGGATGGATATCTTTGCACCACAGTGTCATAGAGACATGGGGGTGGGCTCATTTTACTCAGGCATCCAATCAGTCTCTCAGGATTCTTACAGACTTACTAAGCCACGCCCCTAGCAACCACTTTTGAGCACCCTAGCAACATAAAATACAAACAGTTATATCTCGGCATCAGAACATCGTAGAGACACGGGGGTTGGACCGTTTTACTTGTGACTAGGGGTGTAACAATTGGGCACATCATTGGCCACTCCCAAGCCACGCCCCTAGCAACCAAATTTGAGCACCCTAGCAACCGAATAAACAAAGCCTTATATCTCCGCATCAGAACATCGTAGAGACACGGGGTTTGGACCGTTTTACTTGTGACTCGGAGTGTAATCACTGGGCACATCATTGGCCACTCCCAAGCCACGCCCCTAGCAACCAAATACAGTACCCTAGCAACAGAGTAAACAAAGCCTTATATCTCCGCATCAGAACATCGTAGAGACACGGGGGTTGGACCGTTTTACTTGTGACTCGGAGTGTAATCACTGGGCACATAATTGGCCACTCCCAAGCCACGCCCCTAGCAACCAAATACAGTACCCTAGCAACAGAGTAAACAAAGCCTTATATCTCCGCATCAGAACATCGTAGAGACACGGGGGTTGGACCGTTTTACTTGTGACTCTGAGTGTAATCACTGGGCACATCATTGGCCACTCCCAAGCCACGCCCCTAGCAACCAAATACAGTACCCTAGCAACAGAGTAAACAAAGCCTTATATCTCCACATCAGAACATCGTAGAGACATGGGGGTTGGACCGTTTGACTCATGACTCGGAGGGTAATCACTAGTGGATGCCATTTTTTTCCCTAGCAACCAAATACAGTACCCTAGCAACAGAGTAAACAAAGCCTTATATCTCCGCATTAGAACATCGTAGAGACATGGG